>NC_053499.1:136932921-137187921 GCF_905171775.1 Rana temporaria | reverse complement strand
CTTATTTCTTCTTTAAAAAAGTCAGTTTTGCTGCAACAGGTTCCATAGATGGTACAGATGCGCCACTAAGGGGACCCCCCAGGCACTATATTTTAAGGAGTTTTACATTTTTATTGTTTCACTTAAAGCAGGGGTCTCCAAACATTCTAAACAAAGGCCGGTTTATTGTCCTTCAGACACTTGGAGGGCCGGACTTTGGCCAGCGGGAGTGAAAATGTTCCTGGCATCAGTGGGAGTAAACATCTGGGGGCAGATGCACATACATCTGCGCTGGGCGTAGCGTATCTAAACTTACTTTTAGTTGGTTTAAATCCTCAACGAATCCGCGCCATAAGTTACGGCGGCGTAGCGTATCTCTTGTGGCGTAAGGGTGCGGAATTCAAATTCGGCGGGTAGGGGGCGTGTTTCATTTAAATGAAGCGCGTCCCGCGCCGAACGAACTGCGCATGCGCCGTCCGTAAAAACTCCCAGGGTGCATTGCCCCAATTGACGTCGCTGGTTTCGACATGAACGTAAATGGCGCCCAGCCCCATTCACGGACGACTTACGCAAATGACGTAAAGAATAAAAAATGCGAGGCGGGATCGATGGCCATACTTAACATTGAGTACGCCACCATATAGCAGCTTTAACTATATGCCGGAAAAAGCCGAACGGAAACGACGTAAAAAAAATGCGACGGCCGGTCGTACGTTCGTGGATCGTCGGAAATAGCTAATTTGCATACTCAACGCGGATTACGACGGGAACGCCACCTAGCGGACGCCGAAAAATTGCATCTTAGATCCAACGGCGTATGAAGACGTACGCCTGTCGTATCTAGCCGAGATGCCGTCGTATCTTGTTTTAAAGATTCAAAACAAAGACACGACGCAGGAATTTTGAAATTACGTTGGCGTATCTACTGATCAGTAGATACGCCGGCGTAATTTCTTTGTGGATCTACCCCCTGGTATTAGGGGGAGGAATAGTGCCCCATTGCTGGTATCATAAGGAGGAATAATGGTGGCATTAATGGTGGCAGTGGGAGAAATGGTGCTCCATTGTCGGTGTCAGATGGCAGAATAGTGTCTCATATCATTGGGAGGGATAGTGCTCCAAGGGCCGGATAAAGGCAAGCAAAGGGCCGCATCCGGCCCTCGGGCCGCAGTTTGGAGACCACTGACTTAAAGCATCATTAAAATCACTGCTCGACTACAATAGTACAAACTATCTTTATTAAAAAAATATTTTTGTATTGATACATGTCCTCTAGGGAAGTTCCCGGGCCCCCATACCCAATTTATGGCCAATAACTTACATATAAGCCTTTAAAATTTGGACTTTTGATTTTTCATGCTCGGGATCCATAGACTTTAATAGAGTTTGTGGCACAGGGACAAACATTTCTAAGAAGATGCCAGGATGTGCCTTGGTCTACCAGACATCATATATAATAACATAGTTTGAAAATAATACGAATAATAAGAATGAACAAACAAGAACAATCTCCTTCGGATGTTTTTAATTCATAAAAAGTTTCATCTTATGTGAAAGGTCACCTGGTTTGACCTTTTTCCCAAACAGACAACCAATCTATCAAGATCAACAGTTGCCTGGATGTTAATGAACTCCTAATTAGGAATTAACAATCCATATTAATTTCACAGAATGGTTTTTTAAACACAGTAAAAAAAGAATATGTGAAACTTAACTAATCTTGTATGCTGGCAGCATTCAGGCATTTTTATACATATGACCTTGACTATGCTAATTATAGAAGAAACCCCCCCACCCTCATCGAAATCTTTAGTGTAATAACAATCTTTTTACATTTTACACAGGCATTCTTTAATGATCCATTTTGCTTGTTTATAATCCTCAAAAAGCAAGATAATGCTGTTGTGTTTTTTTTAGTTGTTGTTTTTTTTTTAGTTTGTTGCGCTCTATGGACCTCATTAGCTAGGCTAGAAAAAGAAAAAAAAAGGGGGCGATATATTAATTCGTTGTCTACATTAGTCCTGAACAACGCTTTGTAAGATCAATGAGAAAAAGCCAAACAGCTCCATAGACGACTACAGCTATGAATTTTGAATGAATCTCCGATAACCACAGTTTATTTACCTGGAACAGGTCCAGCTGAAGAATGTTGCATATTTATGTTAGTAGAACCCCATTGATTAGTAAAATAAGATTGTTTTAATAAATGAATTCCCTGATCGGTAGGGACCTGTTTAGCTTCCTAACGAGAATGGAAATGTGATCACATGACTTTGCTTATTAGCACTAATCTTGGCGGAATATTTATTTTTGATTGGACCTTTATGATTCATTATATCATGCCGGCTTGAAGCACATGAAGCACAAACCATGTTAATACTTTGCTCATTAGTGTGTCATCAGCTATTTTAAATTAATAATGGTATGCTCATTAGTAAACATATTGGATCAAATCTACACACTCAAAAACATAAATTAAAACACAAATTAAAACATATACTTAGAAAATATCAGATCTTCAAAACACTTCTTAGTTCTGATATTTTTTTTCTTTTTTGAGGTTTAAATAGTGGATTTATTGTGTTAAAACATAAATATAAAAAAACAAATAAAAAAAACTGATAAAAAAAACATTATATAAAACATAATTACCTTTCTACCTATACCAGTGGTCTCCAAACTGCGGCCCGAGGGCCGGATGTGGCCCTTTGCTTGCCTTTATTCGGCCCTTGGGGCACTATCCCTCCCACTGATACGAGACACTATTCTGCCATCTGCCACCGACAATGGAGCACCATTTCTCCCACTGACACAACTAATAGAGCACTATTCCTCCATATGATACCAGCAATGGGGCACTATTCCTCCCCCTAATACCAAATGTTTACCAACAATGATGCCAGGAAAATTTCCACTCCCGCTGACCAAACTCCGGCCCTCCAAGAGTCTGAAGGACAATAAACAGGCCCTTTGTTTAGAATGTTTGGAAACCCCTGATCTATACTATATTACCAAAAATATTGGGACACCTGTCTTTACACACATACATGAATTTAATGGCATCCCAGTCTTAGTCTGTAGGGTTCAATATTGACTTGGCCCACCCTTTGCAGCTATAACAGCTTCAACTCTTCTGGGAAGGCTATACACAAGGTTTAGGAGTGTGTCTATGGGAATGTTTGACCATTCTTCCAGAAGCACATTTGTGAGGTCAGGCAGTGATGTGGATGAGAAGGCCTGGCTCACAATCTCTGCTTGAATTCACCCCAAAGAGGTTTTATCGGGTTGAGGTCAGGACAGTCAAGTTCCTCCACCCCAAACTTGCTCATCCATGTTTTCATGGACCTTTCTGTGTGCACTGGTGTGCAGTCATGTTGGAACAGGAAGGGGCCATCCCCAAACTGTTCCCACAAAGTTGGGAGCATGAAATTGTCCAAAATGTCTTGGTATGCTAATGCCTTAAGAGTTTCCTTCACTGTAACTAAGGGGACAAGCCTAACCCCTGAAAAACAACCCCACACCATAATCCCCCCTTTACCAAATGATTTGGACCAGTGCGCAAAGCAAAGTCCATAAAGACATGGATGAGTGAGTTTGGGGTGGAGGAACTTGACTGGCCTGTACAGAGTCCTGATCTCAACCCGATAGAACACCTTTGGGATTAATTAATGCAAAGACTGCAAGCCAGGCCTTCTCATCCACACCAGTGCCAGACCTCACAAATGCGCTTCTGGAAGAATTCCTATAGACACACTCCTAAACCTTGTGGACGGCCTTCCCAGAAGCGTTGAAGCTGTTTTAGCTGCAAATGGTGGGCCGACTAAACATTGAACCCTACGGACTAAGGCCCCGTACTCACGACCAGTTTCAGCAGACATGTTTGGCCGTGTGTAGGCCCGAGCGGACCATTTTCGGGCGGATCGGACAGGTTTCCAGCGGACAACTGTTTCCTGGACTTGCTTTAAAACAGTCCGCTGGAAACCTGTCCCCCCGACATGTACGGTCATCTGTACAGACCTACCGTACATGTCCGGCCGCCCGCCATCCCTCGCATGCGTGGAAGCATTTTAAAGGCAGGCCGCCCACGTCGCTGCGTCATTGTCGCGGCGACACCGTGTCATCGATGCGGCGACACCGCGGACACGCCCCGCGTATTGTTTACGAGCGGACCTCTGTTCGATGGTGTGTACAGCCATTGAACAGAAGTCCCCGGGCAGACATGTCCGATGAAAACGGTCGCGGACCGGTTTCATCGGACATGTCTGCTCGTGAGTATTCGGCCTAAGACTGGAATGCCTTTAAAGTGTAAAGGCAGGCATATCTATCTATCTACCATTTTTATCGGGGTACTGCACGCTCCGGCGTATAGCGCGCACCCCTAATTTTGGCCCTAAAATCCTGTAAAAAAAAAACATTTTACTACTTACAGTTTTGGTGTCTTGTCCGGCGCCCATCGGCGGCCTCGTCTGGTCCGGCGTCCGTCTGCGACCTCGGTGGTGTCCTCCCGGCTTCTCCCACGCTGTCTTCATGTCCAATCCCTGCTTCCCGCTCTCAGTTTGAAGCCTCCGCCGACGTATACCGAGCGCAGTACACTCGGGTATATTCGGCCAGGCTCGGCTTCTCATGCATAAACGTCACAGAGCGTGACTACGAGCGAAGCCAAACCGAGCCTGGCCGAATGTACCCGCGTGTACTGCGCTATATGTCGGCGCATGCATTCAAACACGGCGTGGGAAGCTGGTATCGGCGTATATCGCGCACCCACGATTTTGCCCTGATTTTCAGGGGGAAAAAGTGTGCGGTATACGCAGATAAATACGGTATCTATCTATCTATCTATCTATCTATCTATCTATCTGTCTGTCTGTCTGTCTATCTATCTATCTATCTATCTATCTATCTATCTGTCTATCTGTCTATCTGTCTGTCTGTCTGTCTGTCTGTCTGTCTGTCTGTCTGTCTGTCTATCTATCTATCTATCTATCTATCTATCTATCTATCTATCTATCTATCTATCTATCTATCTATCTATCTAGCTACAGTATCTACCTATTTGTGACATACTGTATATCAGTAATATAAGGATTTTAATGAAAATAAGTCAGAAAAAAACAGTCTTTATAAACAAGACAAAAAGAAGAGTCAGCTGATCTGCCAGGTGTTGCTTAAGGGCACAGGGGATCTGAAGACTCAGCAGGGAGTAGAATATATCCAGACACCTCTGCACTGACAATTTAGGCTCATGCCTATAATTCCTGAATTCCAGACGCAATGGTTTTCATTTACTAATGGACAAATAGGCTCTTTGCAAGGAAAATTACACTTGGCAATGGAATTTTCCCTAGAGTTTAGTGAATGTGGTGAAGCTCTGCTGACTTCCATCAACCAACGATATACAAGGAATCATTATTTTTGTTATTTTCCTTCCATGTGATGGAATATTTTTTATAACGTGAAATTTCACCACATTTACTAAACTCTGGAAGATTTAAAGGGTATTTCTACTTATTGCAGCTAAAATAGGATCTTATGCAATACACCAGACAACCTATAAAATCTTGCAGAGATTTTTGAATTTGAATCCAAAACATATTGATTATATGTAAGTTGGTGCAGTTTATCTTTCCAGCGTGAATCCAGAAGAAGCAAATATACAAAACCCGTTGATTTCACATGCTTGTATTGTTTATAATTGTCTGTCTGACCTTATCACCCATTTTCCATGATATGGTTTTACCCAGATGGCATCTTTTAATGTGACATAATAAATCTATGTTTTTATGACGTGAGGTTTAGTGTATAGTACTTTTAGATTTTTTATTGTATAGTATTTTTTGATTTTCTCCCATTGGCTTGGCACATTCAAAGTCCCTTCCCTTGTGGATCGAAAGTCCCCTCTCCATTGGGCATGGTTCCCTATGTTTATTTTGTGGTTTGTGGATGGTGCCACAGTGAGAATACATTGATCCTTTTACTGGGTTCACACTCATTTCGCTATTTATTAGCATTTTATCCTCCATTATGCAGGAGATGCTGAGCTGCAAGCAACAAAGTAACCAATTTAGAAATATTGGGTAAGATTGTAACATGAGATTAGTTTGAAATATGATTCCAATGTGCTATCAAAAATAATATCCCCTAAAAACCAAATACCCCTAGATTGCCATTCTCCAGTGCCTGGTATTTTTCTAAAATCTGGCATCTTCCTGTTAACCCAAAGCAGGATGTGATAGTTGAAATGGATAGAGTGATAATTCCTATTCCACTACCGAATACAAGCAGCCTTTTTAAAGATAATAGAAGGGATTGGGGTTCTACCAGATTTCCTTTTGAGTAACTTGTAGAGGTATATAAATTCAAGTAGCAGCTTAAAACTTCAGGTACTGATATTTCCATATTCACTGTGTACTGCTATCTGAAAAGCCAAGAGATGCTGGGGCTTGTCATGTACAGTACTACACAAAGCTGCTGGAGCTTGTAGTTCCATCACAGTTGTGTATTGCTGAGAACCAGTGGCGGCTGGTGCTCGAAATTTTTGGGGGGGCGCAAATGGGAAAAAAAACAAAACAATTGCAGCCTCACTGTGCCCATCAAATGCAGCCACTGTGCCCATTAAATGCAGCCACTGGGCCCATCAAATGCAGCCACTGTGCCATCAATTGTCACCATTGTGCCATGCCATCAAAAGCAGCCACTGTGCCATCAATTGTCACCACTGTGCCATGCCATCAAATGCAGCCACTGTACACATCAATTGTCGCCACTGTGCCATGCCATCAAACGCAGCCACTGTGCCATGCCATCAAACGCAGCCACTGTGCCCATCAA
Source organism: Rana temporaria (assembly GCF_905171775.1). Taxonomy (NCBI): domain Eukaryota; kingdom Metazoa; phylum Chordata; class Amphibia; order Anura; family Ranidae; genus Rana; species Rana temporaria. Next base: position 137,181,114 of record NC_053499.1, on the reverse strand, counting down.
TTGTCGCCACTGTGCCAATTGTCGCCACTGTGCTACTGTGCCCTTTAATTGTCGCCACTATGCCCTTTAATTGTTGCCACTGTGCCAATTGATGCCACTGTGCCCTTTACTTGTCACCACTGTGCCAATTGATGCCACTGTCACTGTGCCAAATGTCGCCATTGTGCCAATTGATGCCACTGTCACTGTGCCCATTGTTGCCACTGTGCCAATTGATGCCACTGTGCCCATTGTCGCCACTGTGCCATGCCATCAAACGCAGTCACTGTGCCATGCCATGAAACGCAGCCACTGTGCCATCAATTGTCAACACTGTGCCATGCCATCAAACGCAGCCACTGTGCCATCAATTGTCACCACTGTGCCATGCAATCAAATGCAGCCACTGTGCCATGCCATCAAACGCAGCCACTGTGCCCATCAATTGTCGCCACTGTGCCAATTGTCGCCACTGTGCCCTTTAATTGTTGCCACTGTGCCCTTTAATTGTCGCCACTGTGCCAATTGATGCCACTGTGCCCTTTAATTGTCGCCACTGTGCCCATTGTCGACACTGTGCCGATTGATGCCACTGTCACTGTGCCCATTGTCGCCACTGTGCCAATTGATGCCACTGCCACTGTGCCAATTGTCGCCGCTGTGCCCTGTAAAATGACCCTGTCCCCCTGCCTGGGAACTTACCTTTCTGGGGTCGGCCATCCTCCTTCCACGTCCCTTGATGTCTTCTCCCACCCTCGATGACGCTTCAGCCAATCAGGTTACCGGTAACCAGAACCGATGAACCTGATTGGCTGAGACGCCTGTCAGACTTATCCAAGGAACGCACCCCCTGTACGTCCCTTAGATAAGTATCTGGAAGCCGAATATAGCCTGAGTGCTGTACTCAGAAAGCCGCTGGCTTCTAATAAGCACTTCCACACAGCCAACCAGCTGCCGTTATTCAGATGGCCGGCGCTCACCATCCGGCCGGCCATCTGAATAGTCGGCCGCAGTGGCAACAATACATAGATTCATGCAATGCATGAATCTATGTATTGTAATCAGTGGCGGTGCGAGAGCCAGAGGGGGTGGCGCTCCGGCCCCCCTTTATGGACGCACCGCCACTGCTGAGAACTGCAGGGATTTATAGTTCCTCCAATGAAATATATGACTAAATACTGTGGGAATTGTCATTTTTATCCTTGAGGGTTACTGCAGAGCTGACTGGTTACTGGTGTTGTACAGTAACAAGTAATGCGGGGGTCAGGTTACTTTCTGGCACAATGCCAGTGAGTCAGGATGACTGTACTCCCGCACATACATGGAAGTGATGTCATACAATGCTGGCCAATCAAAATGTCCCAAGACCGATACCTGTAAGAACCCAGGGAAAAGATGCTGGTGCTAGCAAGGGACCTCACAGGAGTCAGACTGTTGGAGCTTAGTTAGAATTGTTCCCTTTAGTCACCCTTTAACCCCTGTGTACTTTCTCTCTGCAACTGCTAGTTCATCAGGCCATCTACAATATCTATCTATCCATTGATCTATCTATTTATCTATCTATCACTTCAACTGTTGAAGGGTCTATTCCCTCCTGAGCAACTTTCGCTCATTCCACTTTACCAGGAAATCGGCAATGTTTTTGTACATATTTTCATTGGAGGTCTTATTAAATCTGATACTGCTTTTTAACTGTTTTACTTAAAGTGGGATGGATTCCACTCGCAATTTTTTAACACTGTAGCTGCTGACTTTTAATAAGGACACTTACCTGTCCTAGGCGCCCGTGATGATGGACCACTGACAGCGATCGCTCGGTCCTGGCACCTCCATCCTGACTAAGGGAAAAAGGCAGTAAAGCCTTACGGCTTCACTGCCCGTTTCCTACCGTGCATGCGCGACTCTTTCTGGTGAGTATAATTTTTTTCTCAATGTTTGGTAAAAAAAAAAAATCTGTGTGGAACTCCACTTTAAATATGTTTGTTAAATTCATGCCTCTATAGATAAATGTTGTTCTAAAGGCTGCATTTATGCATCAAGGTTATAAACCTTCAGTGTGCAGCTCTTCCGCCAGCCTCCACTTTATACTCACCTGAGCCTCATCCCGATCCAGCGCTGTGCATTAGAGCAGAGGCTCTCTGGGGTCTCTCCCTCCTCACTGGTTGAGACACAGCAGCGGAAGCTAATCACAGCCAGTGTGGAGAGAGCACAGGATGGGACCGAGCCACTGGATGTGATTGACAGCAGTGCCAGCCAATGGCTGCGCTGCTCTCAATTCATCCGCTCTAGCCAATCAGCGGCCAGGCTGAGCGGCGAAAGAGGATCTCGGGACCATGCGGGACTTTTGAGGGGTCAGGTAAGTATAACAGGGGCTCGGGGGGGGGGGGGGGGGGTAGCATCAGATTTTTTTTACCGTAATGCATAGATTGCATTAGGGTGATTTTTTTTTTAAATTTACAACTCCTTTAAGTGCAAGCAAGTTCTTGTATTCACACCTGTGGTTATAAGTGATCTAATTAACTATTATATCCACATGGTCATATGCCACATTAAGACAAATATTTTTAATATATAAATTAAATATGTTTTTATGCTGGCCTAAAAAAATAACATATTGATCTATGATGCAACAAGAAAGAACTTTTTTTATTTGAGTCTATGCAAATTATAGAGGAACTATTATCATACATATTTATTTTTTAGTAGTTAAAATATCAGATATACTGTATGTGTGCTGTGTATAGTCTGACATTTTTATTAGCTCTTTTTCCCATATTTCTTCTCAGTTTACTATAAGAAATATTGCTGTTATCAATCATTAATTGTATGTTCTTGTCAAAATGTATCTATAATTTAAATTTCTGTTTAACCTCTCCTGCAACTTGTCCATTTATAATCCATAAGGGCAGTCACATACATGTTTACTTTATATGGCTATATAAATTGCCCAAGGCAACCTGTCTCCAGATATCATTTACATGCCAGAAATGGTCTCTTTACTCAGTAAAATATCAATTGTTTTTACCATATATAGGTATGATACATTTGCACACTACTTACAGTAGTATGCATACACCTAAAGAGAACCTGTGTTAAGACTATGCACATCAAAGTTTTTACATATTCCGAACAAGCAATAAAAGCACCTAAATAGCTCTAGACATTGTAGAGAAACAATAAAAGCACTAAAACCCCAACTCCTTTTCCCATATTTTCTTTGGCAGCATGAATTTGACAGTCTACCAGCCTTCTAATACAAAAAAAAGTCAATTATAAGTAAATAGAGTCAGTGCAAACGAGTATAGATAAGCAATAAAAAGCAGCTGAACACTAAAAGAACTTTCACATAATCCAAAAAGCAATAATATACAAAGGAGTGTATATCAGGGCTCAATAAAACATATAAAATGTAATAAAAAGTCAATGTAAATCCAGAGGAAAAACAGAAGGTGGACTAACAGTCCCAGCAAGCAAAGATACCACTAGAGAAAAATTCCAAATCAAAGTGACTTTCCCTCCACCTCCAGAGCACTCAATTCGCTCACCTCTAGATGTGGACCACTGAGCTAACAGATGGTCAACAACGCATGTCCCATACAGGTATAACCTCTAGGTAGGGTCTAGATCCACCGACCGATATCCCAAGGGGTAAGTATGGTGAGAAAAAAGCAAATCTAAGTGGTCACTGGTGATGTTTTTTTCATATAACTGCGTGGCTAGCTACAGAGGATCATCAAACACTTATAAGGTGAATAATAATAATGTTTATTAAAGATAGGTGATAAACAAGTAAATACAAACAGTGCACAACCAACCAAACAGAAACCCACTGACAACAAATAGTTATATACAGCAAAAGGGGAGTACCAAAATCATACACGTAAGCAAGGCCAGGGTCATACACAGCAGATCAGCAGATAGATAAGGGATGTTCAAGAAACATAAACATTAGCCAGGCCAAGGTCATACATACACAAGGAGATCAGCAGATTGGGTAAGGAACACAGGACACGGAGAGGATGGACAGATCAGGGATTCAAGGTAACAGGTTGGACAGAATAGGGATCAGGAAAGGGACACAGGATCAGATACACGGTTAACAGGTTCAGGGCACAAGAACAGGTTCAGAATCAGGATCAGATAAAAAGCTATCAGGTCAAGGCGCAAGAACGATACCAAGGCGATGACGTAAGCCAGGCCAGGGTCATCAACAGGTGATCAGCAGATGGGGTAAGGAACAGGGACAGGGAGGGGATAGATGGATCAGGATGCAGGGCAGGGATACAAGGTAACAGGTGGGACCGGATGGGGATCAGAACAGGGAGAAAGGATCAGGTAACAGATTACAGGTTCAGGATCAGATCACAGGCAAGCAGGTCAGGGCACAAGGACGACACCAAGGTGATGAGAGCCATAATTAGCCAGGTATGTATGTGAATGCCTTTTATTGGCCTCAAGTAACACCTGAGCACAGGAGTTGCTGTCTGCTCACCACTGCCGGGATACATCCTCTGGTGGACACCGGTACTACGGCCCAAGGATCCAACAGTGCCACCAGCAGGTCAGTCCTCTCACTACAGGTCCTGAGTGTTGGACGACACCCACTTGTAGATACCTGGTACTGCGATCCAAGAGACCGACAGCGCCACCAATGGGTGAACCCTTTCCTGACTTGCCTTGGCAAAATACCAAAAAATTGGCCAAAAAGCTGTATAAAAGCAAGTGGTTGGATCAAGCCTGCTTATAGTTACACAAAGCCATAGGTTTTCATTGTGCATCATTACAAATGTCTAGCCTTCCACATCCTAACAACCAATGACATCATGGGTTTATAAGGAGGACATTAGGCACCTGTTCAGCATGCCTGTTTGCCTCTCCCCTGATCCTCTCTGTCAGCACTGGGGGGTCACATTAGCAAAGTTAGGGAGAAAACTGAGGGGAAAAAGAAACACTGGAGTACTAGTCAGTACCAGTGAGCAAAGGTGTATTTGCTTTGGAAAATCCATCATCTCTAACGTTGGGTGTCCTACGTTTGTGGATGTTGCTACAAAACTAATTAGTTTCCTTTTTTACATTGAGAATGGGGTGCCTTGAGTTTCTGTATCATTCTAAAGGGTTTCTTGACTGAGAAAAGGTTGAGAAACGCTGCTTTAGACTGCATGCAGGTTGACAGGTCAGTAAATGCTTGTTTAAAGTGCCCCTTTAAACTGTCTACACCTGGAGAAGATGGAATTATTTGAGTGCTTTATTCTGCTTTATTGCATGTGGAACCATGCATATTTCTCCTTTTGTTCTCAGGAGGACGATTGCCAGTGAAAAGAAAGTGTTTTAGAGTCTATAATTGATGGGTGGTTTGGCTGCACATCACAGAGGCCAAGCACATCTTCAATTTCTCTGCTTCACCAGCATACTCTTTCTCCTCGTAGGCACTCAGTGGTTGTATTTTTCTATAGTCATTTATTTCATTATAGTCAACAAATGATAAGAGAGGTAACCCCCACCACTCTAGGATACACAGACAATTGATACATATTTGATATTCAGCAGGGGTTTACTATCTACTTTAACAGACTTGTCAGTGCCTACAAGCCCTACACTAATCTTTCCCTATACATTTTGGGGCAGATCCACAAAGATATTACGCCAGCGTATCTCTTGATGCGCCGCGTAATTTAAAATTTTCAAATCTTTGTTTTGTACTGTATCCTCAAAACAAGATACAACGGCATCTCGACTAGATCCGACAGGTGTACGTCTTAGTACACCGTTGGATCTAAGCTGCACAAAAAAGCACAAAGTTACAGCGGCGTAGTGTATCTTAGATACGCTGCGCCCGGCGCAGAGGTACGTGGATCTGCCCCTGTGTCAGCAGCACTCCCTATGCTTTCCCTATCATGGACATTCTAAATATGTCTGCTGTCACTTTACCCTTTGCTTATCCAAATTCCCCTTATTGGCCCTTCTAAACCTGCTGACCCACGTTTAAAGACTGGGTAGAGCATTATGATTACAAAAAATGGGGTCTCAAGAATTTCCATATTCATTTGCAGAGACCACAAATTTCAAACCCGTTGGATTCACTGGATAGTGGCAAACCTGAACTTCGTCCCTGTGAAAATGATGCATACATGTTCTTTGCTGGGTAGCCAGCTGCACCGGATCCTGGCAATAAAGGCAAGCAGGCTTCAGATGCCCACTATGACGATGGCCCCTGCCCGCTTTCAAGATCAGGTGAGATTTAACTTATTTTAACCACAAGAGGGAACACATAAGTGACAATATCCAAATCTTAAAGGTATAACAATGGCGGGGGAGCATTTAAAAAAATTGATTTTGGGGGACTGGAACTCCACTTTATGTGAGGAGGTGGTATACAAGCCACCACAAGGAAATCCCAGCACTGTCGTTTCAGAGAAATAAAAGAAAATTAGATTTGGTCCCAACCCAAAGCAAATACATCATAATTCAAAGAGCCTTGTTTTGCATATCATGGCCCCCTATTGCACTTCTTTTGGGTATTCTTTACAAAATTTGATAGAGAAAAATAATAGAAGTCAACCAGATTTTAGCAGTAACTTTCTTGGGTTACATTAGAAAACCAGGCCCCAAAATCTCCACTTCTCCAGTGTTTATAACTTTTTATATTTTAAACCTACATAAAGGGAACAAGATAAGAGCACATGAGTCCTGCCAATAGGGAAACAGAATCATAGAATGCAATATAAGGGTCATAAGGATTACGTTTATCAGTGAAGACCATCATAAGAATTCTCAGATGTGACTTTCCTTATCAGTGATAATCAAATTTTGCAGATTACATGTTATATTCAGGCCAATACTCTGATTTCCATCAGTCTTAAATCTTTGATCCCATTTGTGCCTTTGGCAAGCACAGGAAATGAAGAGGTATCTGCTTTTCCTATAGCTATGCTATGTTGACATCTATAATTAAGTGATCCCATTATGGACCTTGAAAGGAATTAACAAGACTCCATCAAGATGGCTTTAAAGATTGCTGCCTATAATAGTTTCACGGGTGCTGTTCTTGGCAGCAAACACAGTAAGAGTATTTAAGCAGTTTCCAAATTGCCTTTGTTCTGCGATACATTATAATATTTCTTTTGCAGTGTAGAGAATAATACCTACTCCATGGGTCTATTTTCTTCTATTGGACAACAAATTGCACTAATCAGGGTATTTACACCAACTAATGTCTCGTAACGCCAAACTTTCCATAATGTTGACTCCATTACCATCATCATTTTGTCTTTTGAACAGCAGAACATTTGGTTTCACTCCCTGGCTGCCCTAGTTTTCATGTCTTTGAAATATTTTCTCAAGAACAGGACCCTAGGTGACACTTCATCTTACAAAAACGTTTATGCAGACTTTTCTACATTGACAACTCTCAATGCATTTACACCTACTCAACAGCTGATAAACAGAATAGACATTTTAGCTGTGTGTTACCACCTCCGATGTGTTAATATATAGTAGACATTGAACAACAATTATAAATTTGATCCGTTGTTTTTTTTTTATTTCCAGAAATTTACATTTTGATCTTTTACCAAAGCTATCAAAAGTATTAATAGAGATTTTCATATGGATAGTACTAAATAAATTTGATTGTAAAATACACTTTTAAAAAAAATAGAAGTATATTTTTTGGAGATTGAAGACAAACATTTTCTATAAAAATCTCACTGAGCTCTGCAAATAATATTATGATGAATGTGTGCTAAATTAAATTTAGCATTTTTTTGGGGGGCAAAAAAGAAAACATAACTGATAAAAAGTTAACTTGGACTATTTATCTGTTGAGCATCATCCCTTTCATTAGCTAAATACTGGAATTAAAGTATATGTAACTCAATAAGTAAAATATAATTTTTAACATGTTTTTCAATATTTTTAAATCTGCAGATTTTATTAAAATTACATCTGCTGGTCCTACTATGGAAGTCCTTGTTGAGGCACTGCCTGTTCAAAGATGTCAATGTTATGTATCCATCCTACTTCCTCCTCTCCTCTTCCTTTCTCCGTTTTGGTCTCCCAAGCTTCTGTTCTTGGATCTCTCCTATTCTCTATCGGCACTTCTTCCCTAGGTCAGCTGATGGTTTCCCATGGCTTTCAATATCATTTCTATGCTGACGACACCCAAATCTATCTCTCTACCCCTCAGCTCACTCCATTAGTCTCCTCACGCATCAGTAATTTACTAATATACATATCAGCCTGGATGTCACACCACTTCCTCAAACTCAATCTGTCCAAAACCTAGTTCATATTGGTTCCTCCCCTCATATGCCCCTTCCCCTGATTTCTCTGTCAAAATCCATGGCACAGCCATCAACCCATCGCCGCATGCCAATGTTGTTGCATGCCAAGCATTGTCACATTATAGAAACATCGAACAGCGATGTCAGAAAAAGACCAAGTAGTCCATCGAGTCTGCCCATTTTTCCTTAACTTTTTGTCTGAGTATAGACCTATGTTTATCTCAAGCATGTTTGAAGCCATTTACTGTTGACATTCTCACTACCTCTGCTGGATCAAGTTTGAGGTTGTGTCCCTATGTTCTTGATTTTGGTTTCATATTGCAAAAACTGTCCTCCTGAACCAGTCGCGGCTGGTGCTTCAAATTTTTGGGGGGCGCAAACAACTGAAAAAAAACCCCATCAATTGCAGCCTCTGTGCCCATCAAACGCAGCTACTGTGCCATCAAACGCAGCTACTGTGCCCATCAATTGCCGCCACTGTGCCCATCAAACGCAGCCACTGTGCCCATCAAACGCAGCCACTTTGCCATCAAACGCAGCCACTGTGCCATCAAACGCAGCCACTGTGCCATCAAATGCTGCCACTGTGCCATCAAATGCAGCCACTGTACCCATAAATTGCTGCCAGTGTGCCCATCAATTGCCACTACTGTACCCATCGATTGATGCCAGTGTGCCCATCAATTGAGTCTACAGCTCTAATCAGGTGCTTCGAAAAAACACCCCTGCCCACAAAGGGGCCAGACACCTGAATAGGGGTGTCAGAGGGACCATGCAATGCATGAATCTATCTATTGTGATATAGCGTTGCCAGGGGAGAGGGGACAGAGCCCATGCGCCCTTTATGGATGCACCGCCACTGTCCTGAACCTTATTCACCCCCTTGATGTATTTAAAGATATAAATCAGGTCTCCCCTTTCCCATCTTTCCTCCAGACTGTACATATTAAGTTCCTAAAGTCGCCCAGACCTTTCACCACTTTTGTTAACTGTTTCTGGACTCGTTCTAGCTTATCAAAATATTTTTGTAAGTGAGGTCTCCTGAACTAGACACAATATTCTAAATAAGGTCTCACTAAAGATCTATATAGCGGAATCAGGACCTCCTTCCTCCTGCTAGTGATCCCTTTAGTGATGCATTCTAGAATTTTCTTTTCCCACTGCCTGGTCTCACTGTTTGCTCATTTTGCAAATCTTTTTCTTCTGTAGTGCAGTGTAATAATAATTGACAAGCATCATAAAAATTATTAGTAATAGCCCAAAAACAATAATCCTACAATTAGAAAACAATTACCGTATTTATCGGCATATACCGCGCACTTTTTTCACCTTAAAATAAGGGGAAAATCGTGGGTGCGCAATATACGCTGATACCCGCTTCCTGCGCTGTGTTTGAATGCCGCCGCCGACATATACCGAGAGCAGTACACTCGGGTACACTCGGCCAGGCTCGGCTCCGCTCGCGGTCACGCCCTGTGCCGCCTCCTAGCCTTTATGCGAGAGGAGCCGAGCGTGGCTGAGCGTGCCCGAGTGTACTGCGCTCGGTATATGTCGACGGCAGCGTTCAAACACAGCGCGGAAAGCGGGGATCGGCTCAAAAACAGCGCGGGAGAAGCTGGGAGGACACCACCAAGGCCGCAGATGAACGCCAGACCGGACAAGGCCGCCGATGGACGCCAGGCAACACACTGACGAGGGGCATTCAAACTGTAAATATTTTCTTTTTTTTCCTGAAATTTCCCTTCTAGGTTGGGGGTGCGCACTATATGCCAGTGCGCGCTATATGAAGATAAATATGATATATCAACCCCAGAAGCTGCTCATAATAGTAATAATAATAATAAACTCGATAGATGCCGGAAAGTGTACACCAATGGTATTTGACGATTGTAACCACATCTTTACATTCTAGACTTTGAGAAAATGAGAACCCTTACCAATGACTATACAGAAGCATGATTCTAAAAATGATTCCATCCAAAAAACAATTCCATCCAATTTCAATTCTTAAAGTAATGCTATAGCTTTGTTTTTGTTTTTCTAAAATACCAAACATGTCATACTTACCCACTCTGTGCAATGTTTTTGCACACAGCAGCCCTCTTCTTTTTGGGTGTCTACCTGGTGCTCCTCCCCCTCAAGCAGTTCCCCCAGAGACTGCCGCTTGCCTTGGGGGCACCGCTGAGTGCTAGCTCTTGAGCCGCTGCTCTATGCGTCCATAAAATATATAGAGCTGTGGCACGCTCCCCCCGCTCTCTCTATATTGGTTCACTGGATGTGATAGCCAAGGCTATTGTGAACATCGCTGGATTGGACCGAGGGGGGGGGGGGGCTCATGTAAGGATTGAGTGGGGAGGGGTGTTGGTGCTATAAACAGAAGTTTTTTTTTCTTTTACCTTAATGCCTTTAGAACCACTTTAAGTGATCTGTGGTGGTATTTAGTAACAGATCCTCCCTGCCCTCAACCAACTGCCAAGCCATTAAAAATATAAATAATGATATGACTTCCCTGCAATAGATTCCCCATGGCATAGAGTGAAAAAGGCAGTTTTACTGTTGTCACCATTGCAGCCACTGAAGACTAAGTAGTAAGCTGGGGTGTATTTGCAATGATCAAATATACAATATACAGAGCAGCACAGTGTGTCAAGTTATTAAAGCCAAATGTGGGGTCAAATAACAACGTTATAGCCAAATAAGGTGTCAAATTTAGTAAGTACAGAACATCTCACCTCTCATATATAAATGGCAGGGTCAATAAACAGCCACCAGTGGATATAAATCCTAAAGAACTAATGTGAACATGGAATGTAAACTTTTATAAAACATAAAAATACAGTATGAGTAATAGGGCTAAAAATAATTAAGCTATTTTGAGACAATATTTTGGTATTCTAACACATAGAACATTTTGTTGCAGCTTGTACGCTCTCGCTTTTTACCATTCTACCATTCTACTGCTTTTTATCATGAAAAATCTTCTAGTTGCTAAGAAAAATTCCTATCCACTCCATTTTTAAAGCATTATTCTGTAGCTCCAAGTGAAACATATTCATTAATTGCTTTTGTGTTGTAAAGAGCCGCAGAGTGGAACTTAGCAAATGAAAGCCAATTACTCTTTCTGTTTTTGTGTATGTGTAATGCATTATTCTGTTGGGTGATATTTCAGCTCTCGTATTGTATACAAATTTTTAAAAAGAAGACTCTGTTTTAATCCCCTTTCACTTTTGCTGTGTGTTTTTTCATTAGTATACAATTTACATATAGGTCTCATTGGGATCTAAACTCATAGAGGGAAAAAAAAAACCTTTATATGCATAAATAAAAAATGTGCATTTTATTTCTCGATGTACCGCTAGGGGCTTGACTCTTATTTATTGTGTGGCAAGAATATTGAATCTGAAAAAAGCAATTTAAACAGAGCTGACATGTAAATCAAAATTTATTTACAAGGGATATGCTGAAATATTACTCTGAAGAATATATTTTAATAAACCAGAAATCAATATTTTATTAATTTTGGGTTGTAATTTATCCATTACTTGTAGATACTATACATGCATATGTATCATCCTAAAGCAAAACTAAAGTCCTGCTGTTTAAAAAATGCAAGTAGCTAGACTATTTTTGGCAATTTTTTTTTGCCCATTGCTTCTTGCAATTCCTCTTTTATGTACATACACTGTGTCGTGGATTTTTTAGATATATAGTTACAGCTACCTGTCCTCAGTTATTCAATGAGGCCTAATTCAATAACATATAATGCAGCATAGGAGACCAGTAACACACACCAATTGTATGCTGAAAGCTGTATTCTTTATTGAATAGAATGGATGTAGATCGCCCTGGACTGACTCTATCAGTTAGTGTTGTAGATTGGTAGGGTGTGGGCAGAGGGAAAGAATTTGAGGTCCGTGCCAAGTTTGGGAAAAGATTTTGATGAGACCTGTTTGGGCTTGAGCTGCAACCTTGGTGTGCGTTCTTACAGTCGACTCTGCGTGTAATGGGGAAGAAATGAGGATAAAGGAGCACCTGGTGATCAAAGAGGTAAGTAAGTTGTATTTTATTTGATGTTTCAGCAGTAAAAAGAGGCCAACGCGTTTCGGGGGACTAAAGACTCCGCCTTCATCAGGGCTGATAGCAAAAATAGTTGTGGAATGATCCTGTTGAAGGGTGCATTTTTCACATGGATCTGAACTGTTAGAAGTCCTCAGCACTGGCTGTGGATTCAGAGGCAGCAAAGGTAATGTATTGAATGATTGACATGGGCATTTATAATAGAATAGAAAAGGTGCAAGCTATGCAATCTTTGGTTATTGGTCATGGTCAGATGTTGATGATGGTTAATGATGACTTCAAGTGACTTATGCACTTTTTTTATGTTTTTAAGTATCTTTATTTATCCTTTTTATGATTCAATGCCCCAAGACTTGGCAGTGCTCCTTGCTGTCACTAGTTTTAACACTCAGGTGTCCAAATTGCATATGTGTGCATTAAACATAAAGAGCTGTAAAGACAAAGGCCCGGATTCAGAAGGAAATGCCTATCTTTAGGCGGGCGTAGCGTATCTCATATACGCTACGCCGCCGTAACTTTACGGCGGCATTGCGTATATGGGCCGGCGTAAGCCTGCCTAATTCAAAATAGGCTGGTAGGGGGCGTGTTGTATAGTAATTAATCGTGACCCCACGTAATTGACGCTCCTTACGAACGGCGCATGCGCCGTCCGTGAAATGATCCCAGTGTGCATGCTCCAAATTACGCCGCAAATAGTCAATGCTTTAGACGTAAACATAACTTACGCACAGCCCTATTCGCGTACGACTTACGCAAACGATGCAAAATTTGACGCTGTCCCAATGTCCATACTTAACATTGGCTACGCCTCATATAGCAGGGGTAACTTTACGCCGAAAAAAGCCTTACGTAAATCAATGCACCGGGCGCACGTACGTTTCTGAATCGGCGTATCTAGCTCATTTGCATATTCTACGCGTAAATCTACGGAAGCGCCACCTAGCGGCCAGTGTAAATATCCACCCCAAGATACATCGGCGTAGGAGACTTACGCCGCTCATATCTAGGCAACAATGAGGCGTATCTGATTCTATGAATCAGGCGCAGAGATGCGACGCCTCACACTCAGAGTTACGACGGCGTATCTGGAGATACGCCGTCGTAACTCCTTTCTGAATCCGGGCCATAGGCTTTAGCTTTAGAAACCATCTTATAATCTTTATAGAATCATCAGAGGCTATTTTAAAATGTATATACTGTATCTCCACCTCAACTGTATGGCACATGGAAATTGTACAGTTCTCTTTCTACATGCAAACCGAAAGACAAACTCTAGGACGACTTTGACACCACCCACCATTCTTGGACAAACCATCACCCCAAGCACCAAAGTCAAAAGCCTCAGAGTCATCTTTAACTCAGACATGACTATGGACGCACAAATAGGATCAGTAGTCAGCGGATCTCACTATCTTCTCCAAATGCACACAAAGAAACGCGCCTCAATATTTATGCGAGAAAATAAAACACTACACACACTACGGTCAACTAATCAAAATCTCCTCCACATGCCCAAGTCCTGCTACAAATCTAAAGGAGAAGGAAGATTCGCAGGCCGAGGACCACGGCTATGGAACGCTCTACCCACGAACATCCGCATGGAAGAAAACCATCGGGCCTTCAGGAAAAAACTTAAGACCCACCTCTTCTGAAGGATCTGGACAAAATTTGACACAAGCGCCTTGAGATGATTCAGTTTGCATTTGTAGCGCTATGCAAGTTACTCACTCACTCACTCACTCACTCACTCACTCACTCACTCACTCACTCACTCATTCACTCACAGTATAACCCAACTCATTCTGTGAATAGAACCAGCTGTTTGGGAAAAAATAACTTCAGTACATGGGGTTACATCATCTCTGGTCATCCAAAGGCCAAACAAGAGCATCATAGGACTCAAAAAAGCAGCAGGGGGTAGAAGGAGGCTAGAGCCTGGACTTGTCCCCCCTGAAGGATGGCCTACTATGTGCCATAATGTATACGTTTGTCATAAGATTTCCAAACAATTTCTGCTCAGAAAAGTGATGGTAAACCTACCTAGTAGAAACACTGACCACAATGAACATAAGACAGAGTCTCTTTGCTTTATCTGTGTATCCAAAACTAAATAGAAAGTTTTGTCTGGAGTTGGGCCAAAAGTAGTAGACACTTACTTGTATGATCTCAAAAATGCCTCCGCTCAGATTAGCATACAAGAGAACATGCTGGAGATGACTAGCTTTTTGGTATATACATTTTGGCAGCCAGCTTCCTTTAATTCAGTTTTATGCAAGTTATTATGGATTAATGTAGTAGGCATGGGGAATATGAAAGATGCGCAGTAGGTAATTTATATTAATTTTAAAGGTTTGTTTTTGCCATTTTCTCTCCCTGGTTATTTGAGATAACCTGCACATAGGGATGTTAGAGAGCGGCACCGATTTTTTTTTTTTTTCCTGATCAATTGGTACAATTGCAAATAACTATTACTTAGACATACCAATTATTATTCTGTGCCACACTGAATGGGTCTGTGTGCCATTTTTATAACAAAAACTTACAGGCACCATGTAAAATACTGTACTTTGATTCATGCTTGACTTTCTGGCTTTTTGAGGTTAACATTCACTTTGTTTAAGAGCTGCAGCTGCCAATGGTATCCAGCACTTGTGTTTGGTACCTGGCTCTGTTCTCCACTGTGTTCTATTGATCCTTCTGCTGCTATGTTATTACTGTGCCTTGTAATGATGTAGTGGCTTTCAACAGAACTATAGTGTACAGCGGAGGATGGGATATCTGACACGCCTGGAAGCAATGGATACCAGTGAGAATCATAGCTCCTCCAAATTTTAAGTACAATATACTGTAAGTTTTTTTTTTTTTTTAAGTCTAGCAACAGGTTCACTTTAAATGTTCCTACCAAAGTCACATACCCTAGGCTATTTTGAAATACACCCAAGTTTCCTGGGGTTGAAATGAGATGATCCTGGGAGAAGCCATGATGGTAGTGTGACCACAATCTTGGGTACCCTAGTAACTATTATTATATTCCTAATAAGTTTAAAGAGTAATGCCGCATACACACGATAATTTTTCAGCATGAAAAAACGTTGTTTTTTAAAAATGTCATTTAAAATAATCGTGTGTGGGCTTCACATAATTTTTCAGGTTCTGAAAAACTACAATTTTTTTTTCCGAACATGCTGCATTTTTTTTTTAAACCACATCAGACTCAACCACAGCAAGAGACTTGCTCATGATTTAATGTATTCATAAATATTGTCTCTACTTCAGTTTCGCATCATTTGTGGTTATCTATACTGTTTTATATATTTATCTTTTACTTAAAAAAATGCTGCATTTTTTAACGTCGTTTTAAACTATGTAGTTTTTCGGGTTGTAAAAAATGATCGTGTGTGGGCTAAAATGAGGTTAAAAACCTGTGCATGCTCAGAAGCAAGTTATGAGATGGGAGTACTTGTTTTGGTAAAATTACCATACATAATGAAGTAAGCACATTCATCACGCTGTAACAGACAGAAAAGCGCGAATCGTCTTTTGCTAACAAGGAATCAGCTAAAGCAGCCCAAAGGCGAATGGAACTTCCCCTTTATAGTGCCATTGTACGTGTTGTACGTCACAGCGCTTTGCTAGAGCATTTTTTAAAAACTATGGTGTGTGGGCAACGTCGTTTTAATGATGAAGTTGGAAAAACAACGTTTTTTCTACATGCCGAAAAACATCATTTTTTTTTCATGCCGAAAAAATGATCGTGTGTACCCGGCATTAGTCCATCCTAACCTAATTCTTTAAATAAGGTGGGCAGAGTCCACTTCAGGCTCTTAGGTACCTCAACAGTGAGATCTGTCTACCTTAACTTCTGCCCTCCTCAAAGTTATGAGTGTTCACTCGCCTCTGTATGCTCTAGCTCCTCTTTACATTTCTATAATAAATAATAGGCATAAAAATACAACAGGGAGATTGTAAACCAATCATAATGTTCACGGTGGGTGTGGGTGGGCAGACCCAGGAACTAATATCAGAGATTTTCTTGAAAGTTTGTTCAATATGAATTGTTAAAGTGTATGTAATGCTTTTTTTTTTTTGGATAGCGTAGGGAAGGGTTGAAACCCCTGCCATAAATTTTTAATGCCTTTATCCCATAGGTGGGTTTAGTTCCGCTTTAAATTTCTTGAACATATCACCAAAATATTAGCTTAGATATTTACAAGGACACAACATTTAAATATGTCTACACTGGCCGCAAGCGGCAACAATAATTATCAAACAAAGAGATCTGAAATCTCTTTACTTTCTATGCACAGAGTATACAGTAAATGGTATCACAATTCATAAAGAAGCAAAATGCTTCCTTGGATTTTATTTAAAGTTCTGAATGATCGCTGTTGATTGCAAGGATAATGACACTTTGCACTGCCTGTTTTGTAAAGGCGGTAGAATGATTATATAATGTGTAATTTTAATTAAGAATAACTGTATATTACACTTTCAGCACTTATCCCTAAAAGCTTAAAAATAAGTTTTTCTGCAAAACTTAAATGAGCAAGTGCAATCACAAAGCAGACACAACTTCTTTGCTGTGAATTTGAATATACTATGCTGAATATGGGGCTTGCTATGTTAATTACAGAATTGTTATATGTACATTTCCTTCTGTGCTCCACATGCAGTAATCTTTAAAGAAGCTAAATCAATATATAGCTGCTCAGAAAAAATGCAGGTCATACTTTTTTGTAATAAATACGATTTGTAAGTTATATTGGATGTGGATATTAAGATTAAATGAGGAGTTTAATTAGTTACTACATACAGCTGTAGTGAAGATAAGACAGCAGAGAAACAGAAGCTTGCACTCAAATAGCTCAACTAAGGCAATTAAAAAGGTGACAAATGCATAACTGATTATCTCTTCACCAAGCTGAACTAAAACATTGCTAAAAGTGATCTTGAAGCAGATATAAACATAAACAAATGCAGCTCTATATTCATTATACAGCCATTCCCAATCAGTGGTCTGCTGAAACCCATGTTTCCTCCAGAGGTTGCTAGGGGTTCTTTAAAGTGAAGCTCTGGTCCCCATGAGCTATTTTTTTTTTTTTTTCACAAAGCCCCCCTCGTGATTGTTAGTAGTTGTACTATAGTATTTGGATATTGTCATAACTGTGTTCATTGTTTTTTTTTAAATCTGTAATCAAAAGCAGGGACGGCCCATCAAACTTGTGGGCACCTGAAGCCCACTCCTGTATATTTCTGGGATTAGATGCAGCTGGCTACCTAGCATGTACCTTCTGAGCGCACACTTGCACGGTAATGACACAGTTTATGGATACAGGTTGCCAAAGCAATGGTATAAACAAATTTTCCAAAAACTCTTCCCAATCATGTCATTTCCTGTTTCCAAATATAGCGAGATTTCACCATTATGCTCCCCAGAGATTCTTGGGATAGATTATGTCTATATCCCAGGAGTCCATGGGAATCGCCCAATGATGACATCGCTTAGGCGGCCAGGACCAGAAGTTCTGACTCAATATATTGAAAAAAGGTATTGAGAAGTACTAAAAAAAAGAAAGAATATCCATTTAGGACCTAACTGTGAGTGGGCATTGACATCAGAGGAACTTGTGATTGACTGACCTCTAATTTGATGATGCAGTAGAGAGAGAGATAATCTGGCACACCAAGATTATATAGTCCAATTCGTAATAGAATGTATATAGAACCACTGATAGGGGTATGGGGTAGTCCAAAGTTAGTCTCTAATTCTATATGGCAAGATGTAAAAGCAGAAGGAGGAAGATCAGGACCGCTTGCAGCTACTATCCCCAGAGATGTGACTGTCCGTCTCTGTGTGGCCTCTAAAAGAATCTGTCTCTGAGTGCATAGCCTTGCCCTCTCGTCTGTTCCTCTATCCTGCTGGTGATGTCACTTGCGATGTGTGTTCCCCGCTGGTTGGCATGGCCTTCCTGGACTCCTCCAGGCTCTCGAGCGGGCCATCCTCCTCTCCCAGCAATTGGAACACCTCACATCGGTCCTGCAGGACAGATACATGAGGAATCTACACCTACATACTCAGCACCAGTGTTTTAACTTTTTTATCTTGTGAGCGTTATTTATCCATTGTTATTAAAGCATCTAACCGGGATACTTCACTTAGCTGGCGCTTCTATCCTTTTGCTCTCTTCTCCAATCTGATGATACCTGCACAGTTTCCAAGCCAATCGTTATTTGGCAGAGATAGAGGTATGACACAAATCATTGTTTAGCCATTGGTAAGGAAAGCATTGTGAGCAGCACATTAAAAGGGGAATTTTTTTCACCCATCACCAATGTTGGGGGTATTCTTCTGATTGTCACAAATAAATAGTTTTTTTAGGGGTTCTCTGAGACCCCAAAATGAATCCCTCTGGGGTAGAAAGGTTGAGAAAGGCTGTATTAATGCATCACTGATTTTTTTTTTTTAAACAAAGAAGTATAAGCGTCTGAAATTTACTTTGGTATTAGCCTGCTGCAGTCCTCTGTACAGAAAAGCTAGATTGCAAGAGGTAGAAGCAACACAAGGAGCCTTTAATTTGTGCTAATGTCCTAACAAGGGACACGCTGATAGGAGGAGAGTAGCGTTACAGAGAGATGAGCTTATCTGATTGCGGCTTTTTTTACCACTGTCTAATGTGGAAGGCTGATTAGTGCCTTAGGGGGGTGTGCACCACAAAGCTCAAAAACACATGCATCTCTGCTTCTGTATGTGTACAGTATATATATATATATATATATATATATATATATATATATATATATATATATAAAGAGAGAGAGAGAGAGGGGGGGGTAAAATAGGTATTGTCTTTTCTAGGTATATTTCTAAAGGTGCTATTGACATAAAATTTTCACCACATGTCGTTAACAACCCATGCAATCCATACATACAAGGAAACCAAAACAAATACATTCAGAAATGAAATTATGTGTACTAATAACACAGGGAAAATGTATTCTAATGTATGCTAACTGAAATGTATTTAATACTTCATGCAAAATCCTTTGTTGGTATCGACAGCTTCAATAAACCTCCTCTATGTAGAAACTAGTCATATGCATTGCTCAGGTCTGATTTTGGCCCATTCTTCCACACAAACAGTCTTCGAATCTTAAAAGTTCTTTCCATAGATTTTCTATTGAATTCAAGTCAGGTGATTGGCTGGAACATTCTAGCAGTTTTAATTTCTTTCCTTGAAACCAGTTGAGAGTTTCCTTGGCTTTGTGTTTGGGATCATTGTGTTGCTGAAACCTTGTTTCATCTTCATCATCCTGGTAGATGGCAGCAATTTTTATCAAGAATGCCCTGGTACATTTTTCCATTCATTCTTTCTTTAATAACATGAAGTTTGCCAGTACCGTATGCTGAAAAACAGCCCCACGGCATTATGTTTCCACCTCCAAACTTCCCTGTTGGTATGGTATTTTTGGGGTGATGTGCAGTGCCATTTGAAACCACACCACTTCAAACATGGTGTGGAATATGGCATCCAAACAGTTACATTTTAGTCTAATCTGACCAGACTATATTATCCCAGTATTTCACAGACTAGTCTAAATGTTGTGCAGCAAACTTTAAACAAGCTTCCTACATGCTTTTTCTTCAGCAAGGGAGTCTTGTGTGTTGAGCATGCATACAGGCCATGGCGGTTGAGTTCATTACTTTTTTTTTTTTCTTTGAAACAGCTGCACCTAGTAATTCCTGGTCTTACTAAAGTTCTCAACAAGTGGCCCTCTGATAATTCTGTTCACTCCTCTGTCAGAAATCTTGCGTGGAGCATCTGGTTCTGGCCGGTTTATGGTGAAATAAATTTCTTTCCACTTATGGATTATGGCCCCAACAGTGCTCACTGGAACTTTCAGACGTTTAGAAATTCTTCTGTAACCAATGCCATCTGTATGTTTTGCAACAATAACAATCTATGCCTCACTGCATTTTTTAGGAACGTTCCTCTACAGGTATGTCCCTTCCTGAAATTCTGCTATTATGTGACAGGGTCTCTTTAATGTACTTAGGTGATTTCTGATTGTTGCAGGTTCACAAACTCTGTACACTGCTGTATGACATATTAAGGGAAGGCTTTGCTATTATATACATTACCTAATTTGCTAAATTTGCTAAGCAGGCGTTTCAGTGCTTGAAACTTTCTGGCAAGCGACCAGTTTTCTGCCAACATGACTAAAACTTACTAAGTACCTAATTGAGCATAATGAAGCACTTTCTGGACAATGATTGGCTAAGTGTCAGTGACAGAATTTGGCTCCCTTCACAGTAAACAACCACTGACAAAACTGTAAACAAGCAAAAACAGCATTTTATGTTTCCTCGTGACAGAGAAATTCAGCAGAGTAAAGCAAGTTTGCTTTCATGGACTATTTTTCAAGGATTTTACTCTTGCGAATGATTCATGAAAGATATCTGAAATAGAATTATACGGTACTGTTAGATTGCCACATACTGGGGGAAAATTAACAAACTATATTAAATGTTGTAGGAGATCCTGTAATGTCATTTGTGATGCATGGATTTAAAATAAAAAAATATATGCTTATTATGACAAATAATCAACATCCCCTATATCATAACCACTATAAATGGGTGAATGGTTCGGCTCAAGCGTGAGTTCGGGCCTGAACATTGGCTGTTCGCCCTTTTGACGAACACCCAAATTATCAGGGCGTTCAACTGTTTGTTCGGCCCGCCAAATCACCACAATGCACTGCGCCGCCGCAAAGTGCATTGGAATCTCGGATTGGCTGAAGCAATGAAAGCTTTGCCCAATCAGGGCACAGAGCACTGTCAGAGCCATGATTGGACGCTGTCATGATAATGCTATCCAATCATGGCTCATTGCTCTTAGTCCCTCCCCACACTATAAAAGTATTATTTCAATAACGGCCATTTTTTGTTTGATATTGGTGTGGAGAGAAAGAAAGGGGAAGATAGGTAGCGCTAAAAATCTACACAACTTGAAATTAGTGCAAAATAAGTGTAAATTAAACACAACTTGAAATAAGTGTAAATAAATTAAATAAATAAATAAAGATCAATACCCCTCTCAAGGCATAATGGCAATGTACCACACAAGATCCAAAATAATTAATAAATTAATGTCCAAAACATAATAATAACGTTGAAGTGTCCAATGCAAATGGTGACATCAGGAAGACTATAATAAAGTGAAAGAAAAGTCCACCACCAATTTGATTATAAGTTGATTGGATGTAACTGCTCCTCACGATCAGACCAGAAATAATGGTAAGTGAGTACCCTTATCAGAATAGTTGGACCCCCTGTTAGACGAGGTCATGAAGGCATGAACATCCACCCTGATAGGTGATGAAAGATCCCAATGGTTATGCGTTGCTCCACTCCCAGCAGATCCTCGCTTGGCTCCAGGCTGTATATATCCCATCCTGATAAAAACCCTCAGGTAGGTGATTCCCCCTTCACAAAGCAATCAGCTCCTTGACTCCTGTACGTAATTTTGTGCACAGGGTGTGCGCTTGCAGTTGGCAACCCGCTCCTGCTGTGATTAGACACAGGGGGAGACAATAATTTTCAGGAGAGGCAAAACGGTGATCTGCCTATGTAAACAAGGCCGCCGTTCTGTCAGAGAGAAAAATGGAGATCTTGTGCATACCTCCCAACTTTTTGAGAGATTGGCGTGGAGAGAGCTAGAAAAGGGCTCTGTTCAGTGTTTGTTATGTATCACGTACCTGGTAACCAGAGCCCGGTGGTAGGAGTAGGCCTCTCTTACAACTCCGGCTTGTGAGCTGCTGGATATGGAACAGCAGACTCAGAAGCCTGGCGGGGTAGGAGTGCCGGCTGGCCGGATAGGTGAGTAGATGTAGACCACTGCTGGAAGTGTAGACTGGAGCTGAAACCGGAAGAAGGGTCCGCGACACTTGACAGAAGATTCACAGCAACAACTGAGAAGGCAAGCCGGTTAATAGACAGCAGACGGAAGCAGAGTCAAAACAAGCCGGATCACAATAGAGAGTTCAGGTATTCAGATGGGATAAGCAGGAGAGTAGTCGTTGTGCAGGCAGGTAGGTCAGGCAACAGTGGATCAATCAGAGGTAGGTCGATAGCAGCCGAGGTCAGGATCGGAGAGGTGCGGAAGGTCAAACAAGCCGGGTCAAATAGGTGATAGCAGATAATCAGGTTTCTTCAGGGTAACAGCGTTCAGAGACTGTAGATCAGACAGCAATGTGCTGGAGCTGTCAGTGTCCATTTAAAGCCGTTTTGGCGCCAAGGAGTCAGCGCGCATGCGCGCGCCCCGCTGCGCGCGCTCCCGCCGTGCACGCGCGCGCCGTTAACGCACGCGCGCGCACCACAGGCACACGACGGTGCGCGATTGCGCGCCGCTGATTTAACCCTCTGGAAGGATTCCGGAATTGAGAGGTGAGTCCCTGACATTGCCCCCCCCCAAGGGGCAGCCTCCGGATGCCTAGTCGGGCCACCTTGTCAGGATGATCAAGAAAAAATGAACGTACCAATCTTCTGGCATGGATGTTGCTTTCAGGTTCCCAGGAGTTTTCTTCTGGTCCGTAGCCTTTCCATTTAATCAAAAATTGGTTTTGTCCTTGTCGCCTTCTACAATCCAGGATGGCTTCTACTACAAATTCCTCGCATCCGTCAACATGAACTGGTTCAGGAGGTCTTGTACCCCTATTAGGGAAGGGATCAGGAGCTGCAGGTTTCAATAAAGAGACATGGAATACAGGGTGCACTTTAAGAGAATCAGGTAAAGAAAGTTCATATGAAACCGTGTTGATTCTCCTTTTGACCGGAAAGGGTCCCATAAATTTGGGTCCCAATTTTTTAGAAGGACAAGCTAACCTGAGGTTACTGGTAGAAAGCCATACCTGGTCCCCTGTTTTCAGATCCAGCTCTCCTTTCCTTTTCTTATCAAAGAACCTCTTGCTGTCAGCCTGGGCCTTGGTTACAGCTTCCTGTAGTAATTTGGTGTTCTGTTTGAGGAATTCCACTGTATTCTGTACTGCCGGTACTGAAGATTCTGAAAGAAAATCTGGTAGAAAAGTTAGGTTGAAACCATAATTGGCAAAAAAGGGAGATTGCCCCGTGGCAGAATGACTGGCGTTGTTGTAGGCAAATTCTGCTAGAGGTAGCAGAGAGACCCAATCATTCTGAGAAAACGTAGTGAAGCACCTGATGTATTGTTCCAGAGTCTGATTGGTTCGTTCGGTTTGCCCATTAGTCTGGGGGTGATATGCTGAAGAAAGAGCGAGTTCAATTTGTAATATTTCACAGAGGGCCTTCCAAAACCGAGAGGTAAATTGAACTCCCCTGTCTGATACTATGTTGGAGGGTACCCCATGCAACCTAACGACTTCTTTAATAAAGACACGAGCAGTCTCAACGGCAGAAGGTGTGTTCTTTAGAGGGAGAAAATGGGCCATTTTGGTCAAACGGTCCACGATCACGAAAATTGCAGTACAGTCTTCGGAGCAAGGAAGCTCTACGATGAAATCCATGGCCACCATTTTCCATGGTCTGTCGGGTACTGGTAAGGGTTTCAATAAACCCCAGGCTTGGTTTCGAGGTGTCTTGTTCCGATTACAAATAGGGCATGTACTGATGTACGATTTGCAGAAATTCTCTAATCCAGGCCACCAAAAGGTGCGACGCACCAGCTCTAGTGTTTTACGAACCCCAAAATGTCCTGCCATTGGATGGTCGTGGAGGTGTTTTAGAACCTCTACTCGGATGTCTTCCGGGACAAAAATCTGGCTTCCTCTCCAGAACAGTCCATCTCGGGATTCTAAAGAAATGTTGGGAGGTTTGGAAGAGTCCGAAGATGCTCTCCAGAGCAGGGAAAGCAGGTCAGTGTGCAGTAGCAAGAAACTGTTCTCTGGTAGGATGGTGTCAGGAGTGGAGGTATCTTTTGGGTTGTCATGCATTCTGGACAGAGCATCTGGCTTGATATTTTTTGAGCCTGGGCGATAAGTGATGTGGAAGCAAAAACGGGAGAAGAAGAGTGCCCACCGAGCCTGTCGGGGCTTCAATCGCTTGGCTGATCTTAAATATTCCAAGTTTTTATGGTCCGTATAAATTAGCACAGGGTGTGAAGCTCCTTCCAATAAATATCTCCACTCTTCCAAAGCGGCCTTTATGGCCAATAACTCATGATCACCTACGTCATAGTTTTTCTCCGCAGGGGAGAGTTTTTGGGAGAAGAAACCTACGGGATGTATTAGGTCTTTGTCTCCCATGCGTTGGGAGAGAACGGCCCCCACTGCGACTTCGGAGGCGTCTACCTCAAGGAGGAAGGGTAGAGCCGGGTTTGGGTGGCTGAGAATTGGGGCGGTCGTGAAGAATCTTTTAAGCGTGTCGAAGGCTTCTTGTGCCTCAGGATTCCAACGGAAACGGAAGTTTTGTTTTGTAAGCTGTGTAATGGGAGCAACAATGGTAGAAAATCCTTTAATAAAACGTCTATAGAAATTCGCAAAGCCTATAAAACGTTGGACCCCCTTCTTGTCCAGGGGCACCGGCCAGTCCAGGATAGCAGACACTTTCTTGGGGTCCATCTCAATTCCCGTCGGGGAGATCACTAGGCCCAAAAATTGGATGGTATGCAACTCGAATTCACATTTTTCTGCTTTCGCATATAGACCGTGTAGACGAAGACGATTCAAAACCTTCCGAACATGCTCTCGATGTTGATTTAATGAGCCCGAGAAGACCAGGATATCATCCAGGTAGACGATGACAAAAATATCTAAAAAGTCTCTGAACACGTCATTGACGAAATGCTGAAAGGTGGCAGGAGCATTGCATAACCCGAATGGCATGACTAAATACTCGTAGTGACCATACCGAGTACGGAAAGCAGTCTTCCATTCGTCACCGTCCCTGATGCGAATTAGGTTGTAGGCCCCCCTCAGGTCCAGTTTAGTGAAGATAGTAGCGAACCTTAATTTTTGAAACAGTTCGGGTATCAGTGGCAATGGATAACGGTTTTTAACCGTGATGTTATTGAGCTCTCGATAGTCGATGCACGGTCGAAGGGTCTGATCCTTTTTAGCGACAAAAAATATACCAGCACCTGCTGGTGAGGTGGATGGACGAATGAACCCCTTATTTAGGTTCTCGTCGATGTAGATCTTTAGAGCATCTTGTTCCTTCTCGGATAGGGGAAAGATGCGCCCAAAAGGGATCTCGGCCCCAGGAAGTAGTTCTACCGGGCAATCATAGGGGCGATGAGGAGGTAGGGAGTCGGCCCCCTTTTTACTGAAGACATCGAGGAACTCATGATAGGGCTCCGGAACAGACTGAAATAAACTGGGGTCGGTGTTCAGACATAACAGAGTTGGAGAGAAACTGGAAGATCCAGGAAGGCAGTGTTCCAGGCAGGATTGGGAAGGAAATTGTAAAGTTCCAGAGACCCAGTCAATCTGGGGGTTGTGGACCCGGAGCCAGGGAATGCCAAGGATCACTGGAAACAAGGGTGAAGAGATTACATCCAGAATTAATAATTCCCTATGATTAGCGGAAGTAGAAGCCGGTAGAGGAAGGGTTTCTTGGGTCACTTGACCCGATTTAATGTGGGATCCGTCGGCCAGAAAAACTGAAAGCCTGAAGTCTTTCTTTCGAAGAGGAATGTGGTGCAGACTGGCAAAGGTGGCATCAATAAAACAACTGCAGGCGCCGGAGTCAATGATTGCGTTGACCGGAATCGTCCTTCCTGGGAGCTGTAAATACAGAGAAAGAGCAAGGTGTGTTGTATTGGTTGAGAGAGTAGAGACGTTGACAGGAACAGAAAAACGACACTTACGCATCTTGATGGGGCAGTTGGCGACGTAATGACCGGGCTCACCACAGTAGAGGCACAAATTTAGCTGCCGACGACGTGTTCGTTCTTCTGGAGGCAGAGTGGGTCGCATGACCCCAAGTTGCATAGGCTCTGAGGTATCAGGAGAAGAGCTGGCCGCACTAGAGTGGACGGGTGGTTGGTAGCGAGAGGCAGGCAGGGGTGCTTTAGTAGTAACCCATACAGGGCGACTTAGATGAGAAGATCGCTCTGCTCGTCGCTCTCGTAGGCGTCGGTCAATCTGTATGGATTTGTCAATTAAGTCCTCCAAGGTATCAGGAACCCCAATACGGGCCAATTCATCCTTTAAGTTTTCTGAAAGTCCCAAACGGAACTGGTGACGCAGAGCTGCGCTGTTCCACTGGGTGTCCGCACTCCAGCGGCGAAAGTCCGAAACATACTCCTCAACGGCTCGGCGGCCTTGTTGAAGCGCAAGCAGGGCGGCCTCAGCAGTAGCAGTTCGCTGAGGATCGTCATAGAGTTGTGCCATGGCCTGAAAGAAAGCAAGTAAAGTCTCAGTGTTGGTGCCATTTTCCTCCAATAGTCGGTGCGCCCAGGTTAGAGGCTCTCCTTGAAGAAGCGACACCACAAATCCCACCTTTGTGGCTTCTAAAGAAAAAGTCCTAGGTTGGAGAGCAAAATATAATTGGCAGGTGTTGCGGAAATTCTGGAATTTGGAGCGATCCCCGGTGAATCGCTCTGGCATCAGAACCCTGGGTTCGGGTGGTAGCATCACTACAGTTGGAGCAGCGGCTGATGAAGACGATCTGGCGGAAGATTCAGGAGTTGCGTCTCCGGACAGATTCTGTACTCGGCCTTCCAGTCGCATGTAGCCGTCCTGTAGATTTTTAACAGCTTGGGTGAGAGATGCGAGGTGTTTACAAATCTCCTCCATTGCTGGGGCCACTCCTGAGGGCTCTGACATGGCTGTCTGATACTGTTATGTATCACGTACCTGGTAACCAGAGCCCGGTGGTAGGAGTAGGCCTCTCTTACAACTCCGGCTTGTGAGCTGCTGGATATGGAACAGCAGACTCAGAAGCCTGGCGGGGTAGGAGTGCCGGCTGGCCGGATAGGTGAGTAGATGTAGACCACTGCTGGAAGTGTAGACTGGAGCTGAAACCGGAAGAAGGGTCCGCGACACTTGACAGAAGATTCACAGCAACAACTGAGAAGGCAAGCCGGTTAATAGACAGCAGACGGAAGCAGAGTCAAAACAAGCCGGATCACAATAGAGAGTTCAGGTATTCAGATGGGATAAGCAGGAGAGTAGTCGTTGTGCAGGCAGGTAGGTCAGGCAACAGTGGATCAATCAGAGGTAGGTCGATAGCAGCCGAGGTCAGGATCGGAGAGGTGCGGAAGGTCAAACAAGCCGGGTCAAATAGGTGATAGCATATAATCAGGTTTCTTCAGGGTAACAGCGTTCAGAGACTGTAGATCAGACAGCAATGTGCTGGAGCTGTCAGTGTCCATTTAAAGCCGTTTTGGCGCCAAGGAGTCAGCGCGCACGCGCTCCCGCCGTGCACGCGCGCGCCGTTAACGCACGCGCGCGCACCACAGGCACACGACGGTGCGCGATTGCGCGCCGCTGATTTAACCCTCTGGAAGGATTCCGGAATTGAGAGGTGAGTCCCTGACAGTGTTACTAGAGAGTTAGTGTGTTAGGGGCCTTTTACACGGACGCATAGAATGGTGCTTTTAGCTGCGGATTTTCTAGTTTTCTACCACAGCTAAAAGCACACAATGCTTTCCTATGGCCCCATTCACACACAACGTTTAGCTATGATTTTGTTGCATGCGGTTTGGTGCAAATAGAAAAAATTGAATTGAATATGCACTTAACCGCAGGTAATTGCAGTCTTTTGTGTCAACTGCGGATAGCAGCGTGAGAAAAAAAAGAACAACAGGAAGCACATCATAATCAAAAAAAATAAAAAGGGTTGCTATGGAAATTACTACCGCAGCTAAACGCGGCCGCATGTATTTTACTGAAAATGTACATGCTTTTAAATTGCGGCAAAACTGCCGTCCATCTGAAAGGGGCCTTATAGTGTGCAATTCTGATTCTATTGTCAGTGTAGAATATCAGTTTAGTGAGAATTTAGTGATAGTTCAGTCAGTGTGAGTGTAGTAAGCGTTTAACACAGTGTATTTCAGTGCGTTACTGCATGTTTAACTCTGTATATTTCAGTGCATTACTGCATGTTTAACTCCGTATATTTCAGTGCAATACATGACATTTAACGCTGTATATTTCTGTGCGTTGGTGCACATTTAACGCAGTATATTTCAGTGTGCTACTGCAAAACACCAGCCATTTGGGTACCACATGCTTGACAAGACATTTAACCTCCCACCACTCAGCCCGTTGGCAAGAGCACCTGAAAGCCACACAAAAGGGGCACAATTCTGTTCCTCCTCCTCACTCACCTCAGTCTGCCCCTGCTATACCTCATGACCTCTCAGCAGCCTCCACTGACATGGATTATGGTATAGCGCAGGGTGTCCCAAGTCCTTGCAGCACATCTTTCGTTTTCTTCTTTTGTATACATTGTTTATTTATCATTTGGAGATAAATAACTTTTTTTTTAAATATGAGAACACCTAGAAAGCACATTTCCAAGACAAAATACAGCAAGAGGAATGCAGAAAGGCAGGAGACTGACACCCGCTACCTCTGCATTCCAAACCCAGCTGCAATTACCATGGACCCCTCTCCTTCCTAGCTGTTGTCAGATTTGCCATGTGAGGGGGCAGGTCGGACATCATAATTAGCCGCAGGAAGATCCTAGCAACATGGGACAATGTACTACTTGTACTTTGTCCCGTGGGGGGCAAAGCAAGGTAAAAAAAAAATAATAGCCCTTTTTTAAGCTGTAGAATTGCTCAGATAATAACAATTAAATGCTTCAATAGGCCAATTCTCCTAAACCCAAATTATCACGATGTGTCAAATAATTTTAAGAGTTTATTTTAAATCAGCAACATGAAAAAGCTATAATTGAATGTCAAAAGTGTTTATCGCGCATATTTTAATTTTGTTTTAGGAAGTGAACTCTTTTCTAAGACTCCTACGTCCTTTGCCCACATACATTATATCACTCACCAATTCCAGTTGTAAGTTGCATAAATCTTTCCGTTATTGTTCTGATTTTTACTGTACATCAATTAATCTGCCCTGAATATACAGAACGCCTGTAATCAAATTCAATATAATTGCATGATCTCACACTGTCTTTGCTATATTCTAAATATTTAAAACTTTTTTCTCAAGGCGGTATGAGGTCCACAGGAGGAAGTCAATAGCTTTCATCTTGATTTATAGCGATGATGATAAAAGTTTAGGCTCACAGCTTGCTGCCCATTTCAGTGCTAGATTGCTGCCTTTGGCATATGTTCATAGGCAGGTTATCCATAGCTGATTGTAACGTTAATTTAGTAAACATTGCCTACAGTTTCAGCACATTGAATCCAAGCTGATGTTATATAGCTCAGTTTTTAGTCAACCACTCAAAGTAGGAAGAGAACAAACTGTACCAGCTCAGCAATAACTGAAGAAACAAGAGAAAGAATGTCTACGCTGTATGTAAAATATAATACTCCCTGCTCCAGTTCAGTGAATTGACTTATAGTGGGAAGTGCTGTATGCCTATGGAGAAAATATGGAGAAAATAAAAAATTGCAAGAATTTCTACAGAACAGTTGGATGTTTTGCTCATACTAATAGAAGTGCAATTTGCAAATGGAACTTTTTACCTTCTAGTCTTTACAAAGTAAAAAGATTTCCACCTTTTGACCTCCAGAAGATTTGCCCCCCCCCCTTCATGACCAGGCCATTTTTTTGCGATAAGGCACTGCAATACTTTAACTGAGTTTTGTGGCCGTGCGATGCTGCATCCAAATGAAAGGTACTGTACAGTATGTCTTTTTTTTTTAGTTTTCTCTTAGTGATATTTGATTACATCTGCAGTTTGTATTTTTTGCATTATAAACAAAAAAAGTCTGACAATTTTCAAATATATCAATATATTTTTTACTTTCTGCTATAAAATCAAATAAATAAAATGTAATTTCTTCATAAATTTTATTTACTGGCTGGGAAAAGGTTAAACATCAGGGGAGATCAAAGGGTTAAATGTTTGCCTAGCTGGTGTTTTACTAAACTGTGGTAGGTGCTTGAACTGGGGGAAGGCTATCATCCATGTCATTGCTCTGCAGGAATACAGGATCAATGCCTTCCCCACTGACAGAACAGCAATCTGCCTTGTTTACACGGGGAGACTGCCGCTCTGCCTGTGTAACGAACAATTAGCCAATACCCACTGATCGGCTTCCACTGTGAATAATCACATCTTCTGCGCACCTCAAACCCGGAAGTGCTGGATCACGTACTAGATAAGCAATCCAGCGCAGGAGAGTCGTATTTGTAAGTTATAAGTTCGGCAGTCGATTAAATAAAGAGTTAAAGTACAATGTTGGTCAAACTATAAATCATCTATGCAATGTAGAGAACAGGGGTACAGTGTTGTCCAAAACTCCAGGGGCAAAAATTGGGGAACTTATTTCAGATGATTACAAAATGACCTAACAATGTGGCTTGAAAGTGGGGACAGTGAATAGAATTCAGGGGTGCACTGTAAGAGGATCACCAGCAGGAAGAAGAAAGTTCTCACCTCCCCTATATACAGTAGATCTTTAGTTAGACCACATTTAAAATATTGTGTTCAGTTCTGTAGACCTCAATTACAAAAATATATTGATAAGAAAGAATGGGGTTGATTTACTAAAGGGAAATCGACTGTTTGCTTTGTAATAGATAGGGAATTTAACAGACAGCTAAGTGAATATGGTGAAACTCTGCTGGCATTCATCATCCAGGAAGCAAAAAAAAGTGTTTTTTATTGTCCTTGCACGTGTTGGGATATTCTTTGCTAACTGAAATTTTATCACATTCACTAAGCTCTGGGGAAAATTCTCCTGCAAAGTTCAACTTACCAAAGTGAAGAGCATTTTGTAAATCAACCACAATGAGACCTGAGAATGGCAACAAAAAAGGTGAAAGGTATGAGGGATAACCCATATCAGGAGAGAGTGCAGAATCTTGACAATCTTGATTAAATAAAGAAAAAGGGGGATATGACTATATGAATATGAATATTAAATATTTTGTGTGAGTGAGGAGGCCAGTATTTTCAATATAAAGCTAAGATTAACAACATAGGGACATAACCTCAGGCTAGCAGGAGTACATGTTGCCTATTGCAGCTTAGTTAGGTGCTGCCCTGGACAGGAGGGTTAGGGTTAACTGTTTCCTGTTTTTTTTTTCTTGGTGGGCTATTAAGGTTTGACCCACTGGTTGTGTGGAATTATAAAAGGTAAAGGGGTCCTGATCCTGGAAATCAGTGCTGATGCCTTTGTGTCCTGCCAGTCTCCGGTGCCATGTCGACTCTGGAGTTCCTAAAGAAACGTCTGGCTTTAAGAACCTTCCACAATTTAGGAGGACTACTGAATATTTTTAGGACACCCTGAAGATATCACATCAAGGCTCAGTCACATTGGACTCTGCTAAAGATGAACTCTTACCTGTGCAGGTATGCTGGAGCAGCTACAAGCCTGCTTTAGGGACTAGGGACCTTAAGAAAAGACTGCACCTTGTTTGGAATTGTGATATTCTGAACTTTCAGTAAACCTTTTGAAACGTCAACATTGCCTCATCTGTTACTAAAGAAGTGTAACGCAAGTAACCCGCACTCATAGTTTATGGCTTGGGTCAGACACCAAGGGTAACAAATGTTTCACAAAAAGCCTGTCATGTGCCTGTGGCAGGTGGGACAGCCTCTTGCAGTAGGGAAGTTGTTGTCAATGCTCTCCGCCACACGTGGTCCATCTTCCATAGCAACATGAGCACATTGGCACTGCAGAGGTCCTCAGCCTGAGCACATGTACAGTAGAAGAAGAGTTTTTACAGGGCATGTTTGGAATCTGTGCTAGGTGCTTGGCAGGATTCTATTCCATTATAGATACACTGGACAGGTGGAGAAGGCATGTCCCTCCCAAATGCAACAAATGGCAGCCGTGGCGTACATAGGCATGGGGTTCAAAAGAGTTAACTACAGTCCAGTCATCTGTTTAAGTGCACACAGTGTATGGCCATCTTTGAATCGGAGGTCCACCTTAAGGTTGAGCTATCCCTGAAAGGGGCCTTAGCCTTGTCCTGGAGCATTGATGGTTATGGCAGAAGTAAAGGTACACCATGTGCAGGAGAGTGAGCCTGTTCTAGGAGCCTAGTGTAGCCCAGAAGAACCCACACAGAGGTAGGCCTTCTATGTGACCCACACTTGACATCCAACAAGAAGGGGAACATGGAGGAAGTACCACCAGCTTACAACCTCCAACCCTACATACAAGTCATAACTAACCTTGGGAAGTTTTTTTTTGTTTGTTTTTTAAAGGGTAGTTGGTGCTTGAAACAGATTTCTAGCAGAGGTAGTAAGTCAGACAACAGTATGTGAATTTAAACATGCTTGAGACAAACATAGATCTATATTTAGACGTTAAGCTTAAAACAAATATAGGCAAATTTGATGTCCAATTTGGCTATTTTCTACCATTACATTTTTATGTTTCTACGTAGGTTGCCCATGTCAGTAAAACAGGGATAGCTGTTATTTTAATTAACCCCTGGAACAGTAGAAGCAATGGATAGGCACTTCCTTTGGTAAGGTAACAACAATCTTAATTCTGCAGTGAAATCACTGCAGCATTGTCACCCCCTGCTACCACTGTGTATACTCAGATGCTGGCACTGTTAATAGTGTCATTAGTGAAAATCTAGGGCTAGCTTCACCCACTGCCTTTTAGATTGACAACTTTTTTTTTTCTGCATGAGCTTGAATGGAAATGAAATGCAAGCCCTTCTCAGTCCCTTCTACCCCCACAAGGAATGTCTAAAAGACTGCATGAGGTATTGAGTTACATTTATTATTTAAAAAGAATAAGAGGTGGATTTAAAGTGTTACTAAACCCAGGAGCCTGCCTTCACTATATCTGGTCTCCCACAGTGCACAGAAAATGTAAATGCTATTTTTTTAGTAAATATAAACTGCTAAATACCATTTCTCATCAGAAGTATATAGCAGTCTTGTGACTTCTATTGGTTCCTGGTTAAACCCCGTAGGAGGAGTTTTCATACTGCACAGTCCTATCAGGATCCATGACCCCATGACACTCTCCACTCATCTAGTCCTCCGCTGACGTCACCCTGAATCTGTCCGCTCACTCAGCTTCAGGGGGACGTCAGCAGAGCACTGGAATAGTGGCAGCGCGGGCTGAGGACAGGTAAATATCTTCTGGCATCGTAAAAACAAGCACTATTGTTCAGGAGACTCTGTTTCAACTTATGTTTTTCTTTTTGGGTCCAATGCTGAATGTCACGACCTCAGACTCTATGGTGGTATCGATTAACAATGTGTAATGGGGTTCCATACCTAAAGCAATAAGGACACCCTGCTTTTCTAATCTCCATCCAAAAAACAATTACTCAAGTCATACAGAATACCATTTTTTTTTTTTAAATGTTATGGAGGCTCATAAACTTTTTATACAATAAATTTAACCAAAGGATTTTGCCAAATGCTATTGCTAGCTAGAAAAGTCACTGTGTAGTCAGACAGCTCAGTCTCACTGTGCTCCTGGACCCCATCTTATCTGTTATGGCTATAGTTACACCCTTATCTCCCATAATGGCTTGGTATGGCCAAATAGGAGGCTGTCTTCTTGTCTCTATAGGGAGACATACAAAGGACGTTGTGTTTTGCTTCTAATTTATTTGGTAAGCATCTCTTTCGACCTTTTGTCAATTATTTCCTTTGCTTGGATATCCTGAGCTTTGTCTGCAAGTGAGCCAGTAAACAATGAAGTAATGCAATAACTGCATGGTCAACAACCATATAGCAGTTCTGTATCAACCTGAAATAGATTCCCTTATGTAAATTTAATTAAAACCAATCAAGGCCTTCCACACCATGGTGATGCAGTGCACCCATGATGATGTGCTCTAGTCTAGAATTATTATAATTATGTACTAGTCAATACTGTGTGTGTGCTGGGGATGGCTGTGCTCTGAAAGGGTTGAACATTTTGTGTTATATTAGTTTACCTCTAGATTATAGTTTGCAGTAAATAACCCACTCTGTAAAAGATTGCTTGTTTGAATTCTCTGGATTTCCAGGGGTGTACGTCCTCAAGTGATCGCTTCTTTACTAGGAACAACTAATATACTAAGATTGACCATTCTTAAAAATATATTTTTTGTAATTAATTCGAATTTTAACATTTTAACATTTAAAATTATTGCTGTTATTTTTTTAAATAGTAGAAAATAAACACAAAACAATTTCAGGCAATAAAACCAATATCAACACAAATGTGGCAGATCACTCCATACCGATTTCAATGTATTTTAGTCCATTTATATACAAGATGATCAGCACATACTCCCAATGTAAATCCTAACATTTTATATGTCTCGCCCTTGAACAGGGCCTAATCATAGAGATACAAGGACGTGGGGAGGGGTTGGAACTTTAATGCTAGATTCAATTTTCTTTAGAATGCCGAACAGCTCTTAAAGATATAGTATCATTAAATCAATAGGTACAGCTATATAAATAATATAAATAATTATAAGATATAAATCTCATCAATGCTATTGATTCTTATATATGTATCATAATAAAACAATATTTTGACAACAGTACTTAAATTGATCAATATATTATAAGCAACATATATCAAACAATATAAATAATTTATAATTTAAAAGAGCAAAGTAAAGCAACAAGGAGTTTGTGAGCTACTGTATCAATAATATCTAGCAGACACAGAAACTTTGTCAAAGAATGGCAATCTTTATCTATAGGATTTAAATAATTGTATAATTTCCTAACCCCTGTAAAATGACGAAAAATTACTGCAAAACAAATTTTCTTCACGGTGTCTTTCCCCAGAGTCCAGTAGCTGCCATTCAACTTTACTCATTGAAGAAATGAATTCTGGAAAGCTGCACTCCGATAAAAGCCTTTATTGCAATGGATAGTCATAGTTCCACTGACGCGTTTCACAACATCATTGTTGCTTATCAATGATGTTGTGAAACACGTCAGCTCTTTGTCCTGCTTCTGTTGTCACAGTGCAGCTGTCCAGAATAATTTTCTTCAATATTGCTCCTCCTGAGCCTCCGCCTGGCTTCCACTTTGAAGAGGGTATTTCCTTTAGTACACTACCTGGATCAGTTCATCCTTTACTCCACCACAAAGATAGTCATGGCTTTGCTCCCAGACCATAGAAAGTTAATACATAATTCAGTCGGCTAGTGCTGGAGTCAGAGCTAGAACCTCAACCTAGGACCTCTACGATAATAGGAAGAAATGTGTAGAGGTAGTGGTGGAGGATGGAGTGAGGGATATCCCTGCTATCACCATGGACAGTTCAGGGATGTAGGTTTTAGAGGGATGAAAGTTTGTCAAGGGCTTCCTGTGAGTTCATCAGGATAGGCCAAATGACCAAGATCTTAGTATAGGAGATCTGTTTATCATTATCCTGAGCTAGGTCAAGTTCCATGTAAGAGATGAAGTCTAATTGCATGACCCATTCTAGGTGTTTGTGATGAGTGCTAGTGGCAGGAGATCACAATGCATCCAGTAGATAAGAAACACTGAAGATTATCCCATTTGGCATGTTTATTGGACCCTGGTAATATTGAGAGTAACAAGATCTATGGGAGATTGGGGGCAGTGGAGCCCATAGTGTAGAGATCCAGGAGTGTGTCTCTTTAGTAATTTTCAATGTTAGCTTGCAGGAAACTCTTGAAGTCTGAGTTTTGTTCATATGTTGTCTATCTATTTTTGACACATGGAATGTTGAATCTTACCATAGTAAATCAGTTCTAAAGTACAAGACAAATCTTTCTGTTTCACAAAAAGTCATTATGTATAAATGCCTGTATTTAAAGCATTCAATCATGTGTCTGGCCCAAAATGAGCAATCTACCTTTATCTGTTCATGATGCACATTACCTGTGCATTTGATAAATAACCACCAAGACATAACAAGCCAATTCTTAACAAATTACCATGCAACAGAAGCCATGATTATCCAAGGGTTGTCTTCTGTGTGGCATACAAATCAGCTTAAGGCCTTGCTTTACACAACTTTGCTATGCATGTTAAATGTTTATTGTGAAATATGTTGAAAATGAGCAACAACTTCAAAAATCTGCTCTGTTGTTTTATCTGCTTCTTAATCCCATCTGATATATATTATCACTGGCTTGTTATTATGTGTTCTGTTTTCTGTTTTATTTTATTTACAAAAAAAGAAAAGAGATTCTCTTTATGTCATATCGATTTTATCAACGGTAAAACACTGTGGAGTATTTTTTCATTTTATGCCATCTATAACGGAATGCCATCCTACTTGGGAGCCTGAGTCATAGCAAGACTTAGCAGCTATAGAGGCAATTGGTTACCCTCTTTCCCATGGCGTTCGTTACCTGGAGGTGTACAGGAAGGTTCCATGATCTGTGGGACTGGCTTTGA
Source organism: Rana temporaria (assembly GCF_905171775.1). Classification (NCBI taxonomy): domain Eukaryota; kingdom Metazoa; phylum Chordata; class Amphibia; order Anura; family Ranidae; genus Rana; species Rana temporaria. Next base: position 137,144,301 of record NC_053499.1, on the reverse strand, counting down.
TGTTTTAACCTCCCTGGCAGTATGATTATGTCTGGAATTTTGTACCAAAATCGGTACAATTTTTTGCATGGAAATTTGGTGATATGTATTATAGGCCTGCGATTTTTAGTAATTACTTACTTAAACCTGACCAAACAAGACTCTAGTAGACATCCCAGATGTGATCAATTTGAAACACAAACTCGTGAATTATAATCTAATAAATAATATAATTTTATTTAATAATGTAAACTACTACCTCTCTATTTTACTTCTTTCTTACCTAGTACCGATATAGTCCCCCTGCCCCTTCCCATGTTTTTGGTCTTCTGGGCCTTTGGGATCCCCTTAGCCCTAACTTTATTCTAAATTGACTTCTAGGATGATGGTACAATTACTTTTTCGCTACTGTTTACACTAAGAGGCTTATATTTAAATCAATAATGTAATTAAAAATAATGAAATTTGTCAAACAAAGAAATTCAATAAACATCCTGAGTGTGAAACATTTTGAAGCATGGAACTGGACAAAGTCCGACGTCGCAATCAGGACAATGGAACCTTGTTTCTTTTCGGACTTTTTTTCCATTGCCATCTCTCTTTGAACAGCAAACCACGCACATCCTGGTAGGAGCTGACTCTCTTGCGGTTGGTGGTATGTAGTCCATAAAATGACGACCTGTCAGGAGTTCTAGGTTGACAACAGCATGTCATCCTAGTCTGTTCGCAGCTACTGATGGCATCTGCTCAGCCACCTTCCAGATAAAGTCAGAATGAACAAGAGGTATGTCACTCTTTGCTCTATAAAGGATATAAGAATTCCAAAGGCATTGTTCCAGAAGATGCCTGAAAATATTCTTGCAATATTTATTTTGCTGTTTCCGCATCGCCGTAAAATGTCATTGCCTGATCGGCTCTGTCGACACCTCCCATTGTGTTGTTATAGTCGATCACGACTTGCGGCTTCAGCACATCTTTCCCATGTTTTGTATGGACCATGGCAGTGGAGGTATTGTGCACGGTACTCATGAGACACACGTCCTTCTTGTCTCGCCATCGCATTGCCATCATCTTACCCTTCTGAAAGGCAACCATTTCTCCGGTTTTTAGTTTTTTCTTGCCAAACATAGATGGCATGTCACGTCGGTTAGGCCTAACGGTACCAAATGCCTCAGTTTTGTTTTGGAGGCAAAACCTCATACATTTCCGGAGACGTGTAAAAATTGTCCGTTGTCACACAATATCCTTGGTTTAGCAATGGCTCCAGCAGTGTAAGGACAGATGATGTGGCCATCCCATAGCGGCTGTACCTGGGGTTGAACTTGGTGCTTTTCGGTGTAAATGACCGAATTCCAGATGTATCCGGGGGATGACTCGCAGAGCATGTAGAATTTGATGCCAAACTGCGCTTTTTTGGATGCAATAAACTGTATGCAGCTGAGGCGTCCCTTGTAGGCCATCAGACTTTCATCCACACTGACGTCCATTTCTGGCACGTAGGCCTGCTGGTAATTAGTCACAATCATTTGGCATACCTCCCAGATTTTTTTTAGTTTGATCTTGCTGGTGATCACAGCAATGGGAGATCATTGCTGGATCGCCAGGAGAAGGTAAGGAACGCTGCTGCAGGCTCTTCACAGCTACCCCGAGCATGACTCGGGGTTACCAATCCTAGCAGGAAAAAAACACCCCAAGTCACGCTCGGGAACACAGCTAAGGAGGTTAAACAATGTGCATATAGTCCACTCTTATTAAAGTGGTCACACATGGTCTGGTAAGCGCAGCATGAGCTTGGTTGGTGACACTCTGGCTATCCTATGATTTCCACTTCTCAACACAACATGTGGGACTGTCATCTTGATTAACCATTTTAAATTATTCATACAGACGGATGTCTGTTTTCCTCCAGTCATAGCATTCCCCCCCACAGTTAGAAAGCACCCCCTAGGAGCACATTTAACCTTTTGATCGCCCCTTATGTTAACCCCTTACCTGCCAGTGTCATTTATACAGTGACAGTGTATTTTTTTTAGCACTGACCACTGTATTGCTGTCACTGGTCCCTAAAAAGTGTCACTTCGTTTCACATTTAAATTGATCGCTATCAATTACCGGCACCTGGCATTTTTTTTATTTAAATTTAAAATCCATACCAGACCCTTATCCACGTACGCAGCCTGGCAGGTCAGGAAACATACCAGGCCACATACCATCAACATGGGGGAGAGTGTGTTGGGGCAGGGGGGGGCATCGCTTCGTCTTTTTAAAATCACGACCGTTGCGTGCTGGGTCTGTGACATCACAAGGGGTTTCGGGTTTCGGTGGTGCAGCAGGCTTCGTAATTGATAATGAATTTACATTGGTAGACACTTATTTCATTTTTTAAATTAAGAAATTGTCAAAAACTGTCTCTGTGTTTTTATTACTTTTTGACACTTTTTTGGTGAATTGGTAAGGGGAAATACCCCAAAGGGTCTGGCATTTTTACTTGCAAATGTTTTTTTTTCTCTTTATTCAGCTATCAGCGGGGAAGCCCATTGACAGCTGATGACTCATCAGTTGTTAAGGATGCCACGGCCGGCTTCCAATGCAGTGCATTGCAGGGCATTCAGCAGGGTAGACACCCGCCAAACATCCTGAAAATTTGGGTGTTCCCCCAAACAGGGTGAGCAGCCAATGTTCGGGCCAAACTCATGCTCAGGCCGACATGCTACATACTTACATTGGCTCAAGCTGGACCAACTTGCAACTATGTAAAAATATCTATTCCTAAACTTTAGCTTTAACATCTGGTAAGCTGAACGAATCTATATTTTGAAGAATGTTTTAAGTGTTGTTTTTACCCAGGAATTTTGTAAGTATTTGCACGAGGTTGGTGCCCTCTCTTTTTGTCTTTAATATACATTTATCTACAGAATTTCCCTTTTAATATTTCCTCATTATAACAAAAATCATCTCAGTATTCTGATGCATAGTACCTCATTTAAACAGTGTCATCGAAATAAAACACACCTGCGATATGCACTTGATGATAATAAATGTATTTCTACTCAGCAATAAGTTGTTGGTTCAGCAGCAATATCGCTGAAGTAAATGTTATATTTGCACTTTAAATATCTTTCATCCCAATGGGATGCCAGACATTCTGTAATTATAATGGGGCAATATAGCTGTTTCCATATATTGAGAAAGATCAGTTCTATTAAACTGGTGTAGATGACTATTTAATCCTTCCAAGATGTTTGAATAAGCAGCTCCCAATAGCAATATAAGGCGGAATATAACCCAGTTTTGGTTGGCTGTCAGGCATCCTTAAATGCTTAATACGACTAACACCTGCAGCCACTTGATAAGGTCATAATCTTGTCTGTATCACAAGCAAATATGTAAATCAGAAATAAAATGCTATGACTGAGATCATTTATCGAACAAATTACCCCTGCAGTAATTTGCCATGTAAATCCCTCTATTGCCATATAATATCAACAAGTATCACATTTATGAATCTGGATTGACATAAACTTAAACTTAAATTTTAATGTGGAAAGAGAGGCCAACATGGAAGACAACAAAATAAGTCAGCTTTGCAGTACCACACACACGCTTCCATACTAGCAATTATTATTTATTATTAGCAAACTTCAGTGTTCTATATTATCCAATCAAATACAGTTAAATCAGAGGTAGATGCATTGTAATTACCACCTATGGTTTACGGTACTTAGAACATTGCATTTAAAGTTAAAATCCAGGCACAAGTAATTGCATTTAAATATATTTTTTAAAGTCCACAAAGGATATAAATCCTTTTTGTGTTTACCAAATGTCATTACAAATCAATATATTAACTTGTAAAATAAGTGGTGACATCATCACTGTGCTGTGCATAGCCTTTGGGAGAAAAGCAAAGTTGTGGGAGTAACCTGGAGCCTGCAGAAAGCTACAGGAGGGTGTGTGTTGGGACGTCATAGGGCAGGGGTGGGCAACCTGTGGTTTTACAGCTGTTGCACAACAAGTCCCATCATGCCTATGGGAGCAATTGCAACTGCCAGCCTTGCAATACCTCATGGGAAATGTAGTTCCAAAACAGCTGAAGGGTCCCAGGTTGCCTACCCCTGCCCTGAAGACTACTAAGCAGTAATACAAAATGCCAAGACAAAGAGGGTATAGATTCACAGACAACCTCTTTCTGGTCCGGACAGGGTCACCAGCTTTTTTGAAGGAGTTTATTGAAGCACTCAATACTGATGATACACAGATCCCCTTTCTGGATCTGTTAATCATCAAAAACCCTGGCGGGACCATTGGTACCAACATCTACCAAAAACTAACAGCTAGCAACACTCTACTGCACACTCCCAGCGCACACCCTAGACTCCTTGTGCGCAGTATCCCCTGCACACAGTACCTGCGACTACACAGGAACTGCACCCAAGATTATCGCTGGTGCTCTGCATCAGTCTGACACATTGCATCTTCAATCATGGTAAGGAGCCTCTGACGGAGGCTTAATGTGGTATTTTTTTACTCATTTAGCTTTTTGATGTGTTATATTGCTATGAACAAGTTTGAACCTGGAAGTATGTAGTGCGCTGGCGTGTACTTGCGTTGCCTGGTTGGGGATTATTTGAGCAGTTTGACTGCTTGAAAGTGGCGTGGATGTGGGTTCCGGGGTATGCGCTTTGTTGCCATCCTACAAGTAAGTCTCCCCTATGCAGTTTTTATCCTGCTCCATTATGTGGTCTGTTTTTATGACCTATTTGTGGGCACTCTTTACCCCATAGGATACCAGCTTGGATCTCTCTGTGTGACTCTTTTGGATTAACCACCATCCCTGACAACCCCTGTAGTGTAGTGCCTAGGCACTTATGCCTAGATTTGGCTCTCATGTTCTGAGATCCTTTACCTCCCACCCCGGACCCTAGTACTGTTTACCTAAGGTTAGTTCTTTTATTCATTTATTTTCTTTTTATTCATTTTTTCTTTGGCTTCCTTGCCCTTTCATGTCCCTTATGCCTCCTGTGTCTCTCTCCCTCTCTTTTTGTTTTCTTTTTTCTTCTTCCTCTTTTTTCCCCTTTTCCCACCTTTCCTTTCCACTGCGTTCTTTTTTTCCTCCTCCATTTCCTCCTTTTTCCCTACCCTCCCTTTCCCCCCTTCTTTTTTCTTTTCTCCTCCCCTTTCTCGCCCCCTTTTTATTTTTCCCTTTCACGTCCTTCCCCCCTTACTCTCCCCCCTCTTTCTCTCTTTCTCTAACTTCCCCCCTTTTTTTCTCTCCTTTCCTCCCTTTCCTCCTCCTTCCCCCTCACCCTTCTCCCCCCCCTCACCCTTCTCCCCCCTCCCTCTCCCCCCCTTTGCCACCCGCCTGTTTTTACCCATTCCATCCAATCTCTCCCATTGCCTCCACATGCTTTTTCCATGTGAAATTTCTCCCACCCATTCATTTGTTACCCTTTTGTATTTAGATATACGTCCATCATTTGATCGCCCCCCTCCCCCCCTAGCTGCGGCGGGGAAACCTTTGGTGGCGCTCTGTGTGAACCTTGGTCATGGGTAAGCAACATAGCTCCTTCCCCTTCATATGCAATTTTTTCCCAATGTTAAATCAATAAATGCTGTTCACTTTGTTTATGTGTTTTTTATATGTTGATTGTTTGTTAATCAAATGGCAGATATTCTCCTGAGGAAGCGGCTTTTAGGCCGCAAAACTAGTTTCGACATGCTTTCTGTGAACAATTATGCCAATGTGATCCTCCCCTTTTGGGGACCTTTATGCAGGTAATATACATGGACTGTTCATCAAGCATTTGAATGTGTATTTGATCGTGTACTGTATTGTTTTATTTTATATTAATTTTGTATTAATAAAATTATTTGTTTACTTACTATACAATATGAATTCATACCAATCCAACCAGTACCATGATAGTAAAATGTTTGTGTTCTTTTGGGGACCGGTTGGGGATTGACCTCCCTAGCTTTCTTTTTCCTATATGTTGGATGATGGTACACCTCCTTTCTATTTTACTTAATTTATGCTTGTAGAGGCTTTATAATTCTAAAAAATATGTTTTTTACAGCAAATGTTTCATGGTGTTAGGGTGTTAATAGGCATGCTGCATTCACACATTGTGTAATTATTTCCGTGAGCTTTTAGAAAACATATCAGGTAGTGTAACAATTAGTCTTTAAATGAAGCTTTGATTGACAATAAGATAAAGTGTGTTGTTGTTAACTATACAAATAGGCAATTTTAAGAGTAACTTTAGTATTATTAGTAGTAATAATAATAAAAATATATTCAAATTAATAGTGACCAACTACATAAGTTACATGCAATTATGCTTTTGTTTTTGGAGCTATTTTCAAACTGGCACAGGTTATCATACCCTTGGCTCCAGCATTCTTGAGATTCAGACCAGGGGCGGACTGACCATTCAGGCACTCGGGCACTGCCCGAGGGCCCCATGCCACTAGGGGGCCCCATCAGGTTTGCCAGCCTCAGTAAAACCAGGGACAGTATGTAAACATTAGTGTTTTTTTACATCTGTCCCTGAAATGTCCCTTACCGACATCCTTTTGGTCTAAAAATCCCAAGATTATAGCTGCAGTACCTTTTTAGTGTGTGTATGTGTATTCTGTGTGTATGTATACTGTATGTGTATTCTGTGTATGCATAATGTATGTGTGTGTTTGTGTGTGTGTATACTGTGTGGCCCCATAATCTATTGCCCGGGGGGCCCCACAATCTCCTATTGCCGGGGGGGCCCATAATCGCCTATTGCCCGGGGGCCCCATGAGCTGTCAGTCCGCCCCTGATTCAGACTACTGGAGACCCTGGCCACTGCAGTCTTAAAAGCAGCGGATCGATCCCCTCCACCCCCCACACATTGCTCCAATTAACAGTGCTGCTCAGTGAGCATGAGTTCTGTTATTTGGAGCACTATGAAGGGGGCATGCCAGACCACTGCAGGACAATGCCACTCTATTGGGTGTGAGAGCAGGGATCTGACTCTCCGGCACAATGAATTTGATCAGACTCTGTAGCTTTAGGTATTTTAATCCTCGGTGCAGCATAAAGTATGTACAAAAAGCAAAAACCACAAGAAAATTAATCACTGTATATTCAGGCATTAAAGTACTACATAGAGCAGGTTCATTCAGACTTTAAATAGTTTCCCTTTCTGTGCAGTTATTCCATGATTTTATCAATATACCCCACAGCAATTTAACAATGCGACTACTTATTGCAATAAGAAAAGTAGTTGCCCTAGATGTAAACTCAGCTGATAAAATCTCATATAATCTTTAACAAGTTAATTTCATCTCAAAAAATAATTTTTACATCTGCAGCTTCCATTAAAATAATACCCGGTTATGCTGTCATAAGTCCTCATTTAGGGAATTACTGTTAATGGAAGATAATGCTCCGTCCTTATCTCCCAAATGAGCTCTTGCATTGTCACAGTGGGGTTGATTTACTAAAACTGTAGAGTGCAAAACCTGGTGCAGCTCTGCATAGAAACCAATCAGCTTCCAGTTTTTTTTTGTTGCCGAAGCTTAATTGAACAAGCAGAAGTTTGAAGCTGATTGGCTACCATGCACAGCTGCACCCGATTTTGCACGCTCCAGTTTTAGTAAATCAACCCCTCTGTCACACCACTTGAGTTAGTTTGCAATGGGTTCAATACATAAAGCATTTTCCCTATGAGGTATATGTTAATATTATTATAATTGTAACTGTTTATTAACCACTTGCTTACTGGGCACTTAAACCCCCCTCCTGCCCAGACCAATTTTAAGATTTCAGCACTGATGCACTTTGAATGAAAATTGCGCGGTCATACAACACTGTACCCAAATTTAATTTTTATATTTTTTTTCACACAAATAGAGCTTTCTTTTGGTGGTATTTAATCACCACTTTATATTTTGTTATACAATTTTGCAAACAGGTAATTTTTCTCCTTCATTGATATGCGCTGATGAAGCAGTATTGATGGGCACTGATAGGCTGCACTGGTGGGCACTGATAGGCTGCACTGATGGGCACTGATAGGCACTGATAAGGCGGCACTGATAAGCACATATAAGGTGGCACTGATGGGGATAGATAAGGCAATACTGATAGGCACAGATAAGGTGGCACTGATGTGCCCTGATGGGTGGCACTGATGGGTGGCAGTGATGGGTGGCACTGATAGATAGCACTGATTGGCACAGATATATGGCACTGATGGGCACTGGTAGGTGACACTGATGGGAACTGGTAGGTGACAATTATGGGCACTGGTAGGTGACAATGATGGTCAGCACTGTTGATGATGCACTGATTAGTGACTTTGATAGGTGGCACTGTGGGCAATGATAGGTTGCACTGTGGGTACTGATAGGTGGCACTGTGGGCACTGATGGGTGGCACTGTGAGCACTGGTAGGTGACACTGGTGGGCACTGGTAGGCATCACTGTTGTGCACTGGTAGGTGGCACTGACAGGTGGCACACATGGGCACAGATGAGCTGCGCAGCTCTCCCTGGTCGGGACTGATGTCCCTCTTTCACCTGCTGGTGATCGGCATTTTATTTTCTCCTCACACTATTAGCGTGAGAAAATAAAAATTGCCGATTATTAGCTCTGTTTATGTCACATGATCAGCTGTCAGTGGCTGACAGCTGATCATGTAGTACGAGGTCGGGTTTGACCCCTTTCTCCGATCTGTGATCCAGGCCGCTTGAGCACCGGAGGTCATCTATTGACGGCCTCCCGGGAAAGTAGGTGCATACTGTAGCCGTCATTCGACTAAAGCACGGACGCAAAGTGATTAAAAAAAAAACAATATTTTTTTTTACTTTTTGTGAAGTTGAATTAGAACTAAATCTAAAAAGTTGATATTTGGTGTTATAGGAAACATCTCCATGTTAAATGTGCCTTATCTGTACCCTGAAAAAAATTACCTTTTCTCTGGATTGTTTTCTGAAAAATCTGCAGTATGAGATCGCAGCACAAAACAAAATTCAACTGGTGGAGGGGGAAGAATCAGCCCAAGTTCAGCCCTGCCAAGCTGAGAGTCCAGTGTAGGTAGCCTGCATCAGGAATGTCCATGGAGACAGGGCTGGCAACAATAGTAAAAACACACAAACATCCAGCGCCATGGAGACCTTGACCCACTGGTCTCTAAAGTCCATTAAAGGCATGTTAGATAGATAAAAGTTCCCAGTGAGTACCTGGATAATGATCCCATAGACTGTAGGATTTGATTGGTTAATTAGATGGTAAAGGCACTAAGCCCATACTATAGGGCCATACTGTCCAGGTACTAGGCTCAGACCAATAAAATGAAAAACATCATAGTCTGTGTAAACATTTATTGGAGAGCAATTGTTCATAAAAACAGAATGTTGTATGTCAAAGGCCAGCTGCATGGTGATACATGAGACCTGGATGGATGAGTCCCTCAACCCCCTCTTGGCCAGGGAGATGGGTTGTGTCATGGGCTGTCAGGCTGATGGAATCCCAGAGGAAGAACCCAGAACTGCACACGTGCAGGAGTAATGCATCAAATGCCTGTGGAACCAGTGTTGAGATGGAATGACACTGTGGGATGATCCCGCTGCTCTCACTGCTCGCCCTGAGGGCAGAGAGAGATGGATGCTGACCAGTAGGGTGCCACTGGTCAAACAGCAGTAATCTGGAAGCACTGTCTGTGCAGTCCGCTTGGGGAGCCACTAAGCAGACCCACACGGGGGAGCCGCTCACCCCCACGAACAGTGTCAGGGTGTGTCCATGGTAAGGACACAGCAAAGAAGTATTTTAGGACTTGGGAAAGGGACGTGGCCCTAAAACATACAGTACAGGGATACGGTGCAAAAACATAGCAAGTCAGTAGAAGGGGAAAGGTCAGCAGCAGGGAGACATTAGAATGCATGTCCATTTTCGGGACACTCATTGTTTAGTGTTTTTTTTTTTTTTTTTTTTTTTTTTTTTTTTTTTTCTTTTCCACTTCAGACTCTACCTAAGATAAAAATAATAGGATCTATTGGGCGAGGAGAGGACCATGCCCTTGGCCCATACTTCACTTGCCTATATCATCTCCTCTATGGTATTGCATCATTAGTGGTTCTCTATTATTTTACTTATTTCTTCTTTTTTTTTTTTTTTTCCATCTTTTTTTTTTTTTTTTTTCTTTTTTTTCTCTTTCTTTTTCTTTCTCTTTTCTCTTTCTTTTTCTCTTTTTTTTCCCTTCTTCTCTCTTTTAAGGAAAGGAACAGCGAAACACTCCGAGTCTAAGTGGATAAAAATACCCTTTCATCCCCCCCCCTCCTCCCCCATCCCCCACATCCCCTGCCAGTATCTTTTTTTTTTTCCCTTTTCTCTAACTTCAGTACCTTTTGGATGCCATTATAGAGCATTCCCCCGCCTCTCTTCCTTCTTTCTATTGCGCCTTATTACTTTAGTACTTGCCAAACTACTAAAGAGAGACCGCTTGGGCATACTCCTGCCCGCTCAGTCTCCCCCCCATCAGTCGCTCCCCAAGTAAGCCTTTCCCGGCCATATGCTACTCCAGGTCCTACCTCTCTTCAATTCATCAGAAATTGATATTGAATACCCATGATGTCCATATAACTCCTTGTATTTTTGAACCTTTTCCATTTTTCCCACCTTTCCATTAACTCTTCCCCTTTCTCTTCGTCCCTAAACCTTAATAATTCTAAATTATAAGTTTCTTCTACTTTACCGCACCACCCTCTTAGTGAAGGGCTCTCTTTTTTTCGCCAGTTCAGCGCTATTCGATGTTTTGCCGCGTTTAAAAGCTCCGGAGTCAAAGTCTTTAAGTACTGTTTTGTTGGAATTCGTGCTCCATGCAGAATGCAAACCCAGGGGTCCTTCGGTACTACATTATTTGTGATCTCTTTTATTTTTTTTCTGATCTCCCTCCAATATGGTTTTATTTTGGGACACTTCCACCAAACGTGAGCCATGGTACCTACTTCACCACAATCTCTCCAACATTGCTGTGAAACTGAGCCAGAGAACTTATAAAGTTTATCAGGAGTCAGATACCATCTAACCAAGCACTTGTAGTTTAGTTCTCTAGTGTCATTGTTTATTGTGGTTTCATGGACCCTAGTCAGTATTTGGTTAATATCTAGCTCGTTCGGCCGAGACCCCAATTCCTCTTCCCATTTATCAATAAACGGTAAGGTGTTCTGTGTTCTTGTATCATTTAAAATCTGATATATCTTGGAAATTGTTCCCTTCTCAATTTTTCCTTCGCATAATTTTTCCAGGGGAAGAAGATTTGTCCCTTCTCTAATCGGTTGGGGGAGACTATTAAAAAAATGTTTAAGTTGTGTGTACCGCCACTCGTTAATTGATATTATTTCCTTTTTATTTTTTAATTCCTGTATTGTTAATAGCCTATTATACTTCATCAGGTCTTTTAATTTTATATTTTCTTGTAAGAACAATTTTCCGAAGCTATTTAATTCCCCGGGTGGGAAATATCTTGTATCTGTTAGGGGTATTAAGGGGGAGTTATAATCCCATTTATTTTTTTTGTGTGTTTGATCCCAAATTTTTAGGGCGTATCTCGTGATATAATGGAACTCTGCATTATTTCCCCTGTATTGTGCCGGGACCCAAATTAATTTACCTAATTTAGATTTACTCATTGAAATTTCTAGCTGTACCCATCTTTTTTCTGTGTTGTTTTTCACCCAGTCTATGAGACGTGAAATTACTATTGCATAGTGATACTTACTTAAGTCCGGTGCCCCTAACCCTCCCTGTGATTTATCTTTAGTTAATGTACTCAATTTAACACGTGGTTTTTTCCCCCTCCAGATAAATTTAACTAACATTGATTTTAATTTTTTAAAGTAGGCTTGAGGAATTGGTATTGGAAGCATCTGCATTTTATAAAGTATCTTCGGCAGAATAATCATTTTATAAATGTTTATTCTGCCACTCCATGACGATTGTCCTGATGCGATTCTATTTAGTTCCGTTTTTAACTCGCTCAACAAAGTCATAAAGTTTATTTTGTATATATTTTCTATGGAGACTGCTAGTTTGATTCCTAAATATTTTAATTCACTTTTCCAAACAAACTTAAATTCTTCTTGTAGCACGCTTCTATCCTTCTTGGAGATGTTGATACCCAATATTTCGGATTTAATGTAATTGATCTTAAAATTAGAGATTTTGCCATATTCTTCAATTGTTTTTATCAGTTTAGGTAACGTTGTCCTGGGGTACATTACATAAAATAATATATCGTCTGCGTAAGCCGCAATTTTGTGCTCTTCTCCCCCTGTTATCGACCCTTTGATGTCCCCATTTTGCCTAATGACACTTAGAAGGGGTTCCAATGCCAAGGCAAATAGCATTGGAGACAAGGGGCATCCCTGTCGGGTACCATTTCTCATTTCCAGTGCATCTGAAAGAGACCCATTAATTTTGACTCTCGCTGTGGGTTTATTATACAAAGATCTGACCCAAGCTCTCAATCTAGGGCCGAAGCCCATTGAGTCGAGGGTCTGTTGCATGAAGCCCCAGTCTACCCTATCGAAAGCCTTTTCGGCATCTATAGATAGGAGTAGTCCTGGGGCTCCACTTCTTCGAATCTGTTCCATCACCAAGAGGGTTCTGATCCCATGGTCCCTTCCTTCCCGACCCGTAATAAACCCTACTTGGTCTGTATGGACCAAGTCTTGCATAACTTTTTCCACCCTAGTCGCGAGAATTTTTGAGAATATTTTTAAATCCGTATTAAGGAGGGAGATCGGTCTGTAACTTGAACATAATGTCTCGTCCTTGCCCTCCTTAGGTATAACTGATATGATTGCTTCGAGCGCCTCTTTCCTCATCTCCCATTTTTCTCCTATCCCGTTATAGTAAGAGCACAGTATTGGAGTTAGTATATCTGAGTATTTTTTATAGTATAAGCTGGTCAAACCATCAGGGCCAGGACTTTTCCCGTTAGAAAGCTGCCGGATAACTTTACTTATTTCCTCCTCTCTTATTGGTTCTTCAAGAAAATTATATTTGTCCTCTGAGATCTTATTTAAATTCACTTTACTTAAATAAGTTTTAATTTGTTCTTCTTTTATTATATCCTCTTCCTTAGTACTTTTCCTATTAATTGAGTAAAGTTTCTCATAGAATTCAAGAAAATCTTTAACTATGTCCGATGTTTTATATCTTATTTCTCCCATGTTTGTTTGTATTTTTTCTATGTAGTTGACTATTCTTTTTTTCTTGGCCAGATTTGCCAAATATTTTCCTGTCTTATTGCCCCAAACATACTTTTCTTTCTTAACCGAGTTTAAAATGATTTGAGTTTCCTGTTCAATTAGTGCCTTTAATTCTTCTCTTTTGATGTTAATATTTAAGAGAATATCTCTCTGACCCAGCTCCTTATGTAGTTGTTCCAGTTTTGAAATTTCTTTTACTAATCTTAATTTTTTTTCTTTTTTTTTTTTTTTTTTCTGGGCTCCCTCTTTAATCAATATTCCCCTAACAAATGCTTTATGAGTTTCCCAAACTATTGCTTCCGACATTCCTTCCGTAGTATTTTCTATGAAAAACTGTTCAATTTCCCTCCTTAATCTCTTCTCAATATCTTTATCCCTTAATAGATCTTCCTTTAAACTCCAATTCCTTATCCCAGATACACTCTCTCCAATCTTCAATTGTAATGTTATTGGTGCGTGGTCGGAAAATGATATAATGCCAATCTTTGATTCCACTGCAACCTCCAATAATTTATGTTCTATAATGAAATAATCTATTCTTGTGTACGTCCCATGCACAGGGGACCGGAAAGTGTAATCTTTTTGTCTTGTGTGTTGAGATCTCCAGACATCAACAAGTTGATTTTGATACATTTTCCTTTTTAAGGTTTTCCTCTCCCTAATTCCGGCGCTCTGTGCATGCGACGTACTGTCTAATTTAGGGTCCAGGCATGTATTAAAGTCACCTCCCATAACAGCGTCTCCTATCTTAAAGTTCATAAACTCCTCCACTATTCCTATCAGATACTTTAATGGATTTTTATTAGGTCCATACACATTCGCAAAGGACATCCTAACCCCATTCAAGTTCCCTCTTAGAAAAAGGAAGCGTCCTTCTGGGTCTGTCTTGCTCTTCTCTAGTTCAAACCTGACGTTTCTGGAAAAACCTATAGCTACACCTTTGGCGCGACTGATGGGTGAGTTAGCATAAAACCATACAGGGAACTCATCCGGCCGGACCCAACTCTTGGCCTCACCGGTCAGATGCGTCTCCTGTATAAAAGCTACATCCGCTTTCAAAAATTTCAATTCTCTCATTATATTCTCTCTTTTAATTGGCGCATTAAACCCTCGTACGTTATAAGAAATTATATTAATTTTTGGCATCGGGTACTGAGATTAAAATATGTTGTTGCAAATTTACTGGCCCCTTTACCTCCCCTCCTACGTCCCCCCCCCTCCCCCTCTAATCCCCCCTTCCCTCCCTTCCTTCCCTCCCTATCTCCCCCCCCCCCCCCCCCTATGTTGGGGACTATTGACCTTCCCTAGGTCTAAAGATCCGTGGCCCTCTCCCATGTGGCTCAACGGTTCTCCCCCTTAAGGTTGGGGCTCAAGAGGACCAGTTTGCGTGCAGTTGCCCTCTCCACAAGGAGGATCCTGTGCCACCATCCTTATCTTTTTCTTTTTATATCTTTCTGTGTCTGAGTATTGCTCTACTTCTCAAGTCTCCCAATTCTCCCCCACCCCCCCCCCCCCCCACTCCCCCTCCACCCCCCCCCCCTCGTCTCCCTGCCTTAAACTCAAATCTATTTATTTTTTCTTGTAATCCGTTTCCATTGCTGCTGCTCTTCATCCAATGATCTGCTCTGTGGTTTTTCCCACCAACCCGGGATCTCCGTTTCTGGTATATTCAATTTTTTGAAAAAGTCCGTTGTATCTTCGGGAAATCTTAAAGTAGCAGAACGCCCCTCCTTTCTTCCTACTAGACAGGCTGGGAAGCCCCAGAAGTATTGTACCTCTTGTCGCTTGAGCTGCTCTACTAATGGTTTCAATGTTCTTTTTCTTGCCAGTGTTTCGGCTGCCAGGTCAGGGAAGATTTGTAGCACGGACTCCTCATATTTTGCCGGACCATTGGTTTTTAGGTGCATTCTTATTTGCTCTTTATCTTGGAAGTTGTGAAACCTCACTATAACATCTCTTGGCATTTCATCCCCTATTCCTGCCGGTTTCCTTATCCTATGAATCCTTTCTATTTTTATTTTTTCCGTTGCAGATTTACCTAACATTTGACCAAATATTTTGTCAGTTTTTTGCTGCAAATCTTCCACCTGTTCATCCGGCAGACCACGTATCTTCAGATTTTTTCTTCTATTTCTGTTCTCCTGATCTTCCAGTCTGTATTTTAAGTATCTTTGTTCTTTCTGTATCTCTGTCATCTGTTCCTTAAGTTCCCTGACTTCTGCTGTTTGAGCCTCTAATCTTTCTTCTGTTTCTTCCACCCTCCTCAAAATATGGTTCATGTCTTCATGAATTAATACCATTTCCCCTTTCAAGGTAGATTCCATTTTATTCATTACCGTCTCCATCCTTGCGAACATTTTTACCATTTCTCTCTTTGTTGGCAGCTCATCTTCCGTCGATCGACTCCCTTCCGCGTCCTCATAATCATCATCTACTAAAGGGGGCGCCTTTGCTCCTTCCGTCATCAGTGATTGTCTTCTTAGTGCTGTTTTCTGTGCAATCTCTGTATTTTTTTTCCTTGTAGATGCCATTTTTTCCGGAGTCTCTTTAGCTAGATTTTTTGTCATGTATTTTTTAATTGTGCCTGGGCTATCGGTTATTTTTGGTGGATTTACTATAGTCCCTCGCAATGGTCTTCCCATCATTCTATAATTACTATTTGACCAATAGTTTTTTCCGCCGTTTTTCCCCCCTTTTACTTCTTCTTTCTCTCAATGTGTTCATCCAACCTCGACTAGAGTCTACTCAGGACCAGTTCATAGGGGTGTAATTCTGCCACATTGCTTTAGTTTCTGGGCAAGGAGTACCCCCTTGATATTGTGTACTTTTACTCAGCGTCTCAATTGTCGGGTGCGCTGCCAATACCAGTTCTAGGTTAAACTGTAGTCTGTTTGAGACAAAACAATAAAAAAAAAAAAAAAAAAAAAAAAAAAAAAAAAAAAAAAAAAAACACGTTTGGGATGAGAGATCCGAGATTTTCAATACTCCTTCTGCGTCTTGTTTTTATTTAACTGTTCTCTCTTTTATGATTTCTTTTTTTTTTTTTTTTTTTATATAGGGGGCCAATGGAATGGTAATGAATTAAATCAGGCCTTTTTTTTTTTTTTTCCAGCTTCCTTACAGCCGGCTTATCCTAAAGCAAGATTCAGGCAAAGTTTGAAAGTTTGAAAGGAGACCAGACACTGGATTGAAGTTTCTCTTTTTCCCTTTTTTTTACTTTCCCCCCTTCTTCCTCCGAAATATATGCGTTCTCCCTTTTGTTTATATTTTTTTTTTTTCCTTTTTCCCTTTTCTTTCCCTCTTCCTTCCCTCTCCTTCTCCTCACCATCCAACACTTGATTCGGACGTTTTTCCCCGATCAACACATCTGTACTGTTATTTAGGGGTCACCCTACGGCTTGTATTATTTAATTACAATCTTGATTATTGCTTATCACAATTAGCAGCTCAACAGTTCAATTGTCTCAGTTGTTTCTGTTCACAGTTCTTTTACCCCTTTTCAACTTATATTACTTCACTTAAGCTCCTTGCTCCTTGTATTACCATTGATTCAGTTTTTTACCGGCAGTCATATCCAATGTGGTTCAATACAGTGCCATGTTGTTTTACTCACCACTCAAGACCTTCATAGTACCTGCAAACAGTATTATATGACAAATGTCTTTACTCACGGAACCTGTAGTGCGCTGTGTTAACCGCGATCTTCCTTGTCCCCTCTATGTGCTCTATGGTCCAAAACTCCACACATTTTTTTTTTTTTTTTCTTATTATTGTTGGAGTCTGGTGGTCCGGTGAGAGGTGAGAGTGGCTGATCACTAGGGAGGTCTAACCATGGATTATATTCCTCCTAGGGCTCCGCACTATATTGCTGCTGCTGCTGCTGATGCTGACTCGCAAGTGCTAGTGTTCTATAATCAGGCGCCAGGTGTCCACAGCGTTGCTCAAACGTCTGGTCCCGTCCCCACAACAGACGCCAACCCCGCCCGGCCACGAAATCGCCGACCAGATCACCAACAACCTCAATCAGACGAAATTGGCCAGAGCAGCCAGTGGATCAAAATGGGACGAGCAGGATCGGAAAGGCAGGCGCATGGAGGTAATGTATGTCCGTTCGGAAAGCTCCGTTACAGCATATCAGTCCCCGCGGTGACAGCATATCACTCACGGTGGTGAATTAGAGCAGCAAGGGGGGCAATCGGAGCGCGCGGCAGGGGGGGGCACAGAGGGAGTGCGGGGCGCACGGAGGTGATGGCAGGCAATAGTAAAGCTCCGTTTTAGTATACCAACCGCAGAGCCAGAGATCACGGATTTGATGCGCGCTGAGAGCTATGAGTTACCAACGGATTACCGACTAGCCTCTGATGAGGAGCTTCCACCACGATATGTATGGACCTCATACCTCATACCTGGACTTTGCAGTGCCCAATGCTCCGTGCCCAATGCTCCGTGCTCCACGCGCTGCTACCTACTACCTACTAGCACCTACTAGCACCTACGGTCCGTTGATCTCCATATCTCCATGTCTCCTTGTCTCCACAAGCAGCAAGGCGCACAGGTGGACAAGTGCTTTGGTGCACAGGAGGCAACTACTCCGCCCTCTCCACCCCTCTCAGCCCCTCCTCATCCTCATCATTGTTTAGTGTTAGGACCACAGATTACAGGGTGCCTTGGCGCGGCTCTGTGGCTCACGCATGTGTTTGCAAATGCGTGCGGACAAAACCCCTGTTTTTAACGCATACTGTGAGGACTCGTACACACGGCCGAGTTTCTCGGCAAAAAACAGCAAACCGGTCGTGAGTACACTTTTTGACGAGGAAACCGATGAGGATCTCGTCGGGTCAAAAAGAGAACATGTTCTCTATTTCCTTGATGGCAATGGGAAAATTTGGCTCGCCGAAATCCTCGGCGGCTTCACAAGGAACTCGACGAGCAAAACGATGTGTTTTGCCCGTCGAGTTTCTCGGCCGTGTGTACGCGGCCTTAGACAGGTTAATTGGCTGTTCTGTGAGCTGGTAGGTAAGTAGGCTTGGTTTTTCCCTGGGCATTCCCCAGGTTTTGTTGTTATCTGATTTAGCCTTCCAATGCTACTTACTGCTATGGCCAGCTATAGATGGGGCGGTGAACATGTTTATGTTTCACCAGCAGCAGGGAGACCACAGGCAATACTGGTAACTGGTCTTTTGTCCTCTGCCTGACTTTTATTGGCACAGCTTCCAGAACTTAGTTCCTCTTTAAATAATGATGGTTAAAAAAAAAAAAAAAACGCTTCAATCAAAGTACACCCTAATGACAAATGATGGCTTTCAGTTGGATTTTTGGGGACATGTTGTAAACGAAGCAACATTCTTATTTATTATTTCTCTGAACACATTCATTGTTTCCACGCTAGCCCAATCATAAAATGGCATAGATTAATAGCAAGTGACATTTTAACATCTATAGTGAAAGTGATGACTGTTGGAGGAGAATTATCATATGCAGAGGGACCTATTAAACTTCACTCACAAATCATGTCTTTGTTCTGAGGATGTGTGATTGGAAACGCAAAGCCTGGCTGTCAGAATTTGTTTAACTAATGACTCTAACTTGTTAAAAAATTTAACCGTGGACTTTTTGTTTGTACTTCAAAGCGTTCATAATGTTTCCTTTATTAATTTGTTTGTCATTCAGGATAAAATTTTGTACGTTTTCTCTCAAACTTCACTGGGCAAATGTTATGGTAAATTATGGAGAGATGCAATTTAATGCTTTCACAAGGAAAGAACAAAACAATGTAGCTCATCAACAGGAAAGTGCCTTCATTCACATCCATAAAACATGAACTATAATGTTAAGTAGGATTATTATATTTGGCAAGGCTTATTTGGTCAACAGTTTTGTCTGTAATTAAAACCAGATGTAGACTTAGTAGGGACATATATGCAAAGGAGTTGACTTTTTTAAACTATGCATTTCGTGTTGTAATGACTACTTGCAGATCATTTCTCTTGTGTAACCAGAGACCTTTGTTTTGTACAAACTGCTTACCCCTCCAATTTATTTTCTTTTATTGCCTACAAAAGGGGTGCTTCATATTTTGTTTGGGTTCCAATTCTCAGGTTATCACTGTTTCAATAAATTAGAATTATCTCTAACAATCCATGGAATTAAAATAAAAAAATTAAAAATGCAATTTTGTTTGTGTTTCCATCCCACTTGTATATTTTTTTTTTTTTTGGTCTTCAAGACTGATACATTTGGCATTTGTATGTTTTTATTATTTTTTGTTTTTATTTTTTAATAGTCACATTAACACTCTATTTGTTTAAATTACGTTAGCAATTTTCCAAGCTCCACTGAGCTATTCTGATAAGTATAGTTGGGAGCCGGACTTCTGGCTCTGTGTTATATTGGAACAGTTTCTATGATCGACATCAGTTCAGGTTTTGTGATTTCACTCCCTTCACTCTGCTGTACCGTGCACAAAGAACAGCACAGAGATGATGTTTGTGTTGTACTTGCTGTACTTGTATTAATGGTATAGCAGAGCGCGGAGATGGAGGCACAACACTGAAATTGGTGTCATCCATAGACAGCATTCTGATACAACAGCTATCAAACTAGCTCAATGGAGCTTAGCGAGCTCCTAAAAAAAATACAAATAATAGTGTGAAATATCAATATTAAAGATTAAAAAGAAAAAAAAGAAAAAAGGAGCAATGCCTGGAGATGAACTTTAAAGGGGACTTGTGATTAAAGGGAAATAGATATAGCTGGGTATGTTTTTAAACGTTTGTTGTATGTATATCTTTAGTATTTCTTATCTATATGTTTTTATTTACTATTTATATGTTTTTTGTGAATGAGTAACAAAGGGTAATACATACTTATTACTTTGCACCTAGGAGGCAGATATCTGGGGCCCTCTTATTCATTGTCATATTCTCATATGTCTCCCCTGCAGAGTACCAAGGGCCAGATTCACAAAGGAGATACGACGGAGTATCTCAGATACTCCGTCGTATCTCTCAGAGTATCTATGCGACTGATTCATGGAATCAGTTACGCATAGATAGCCCTAAGATCCGACAGGTGTAATTGTTTTACACTGTCGGATCTTAGGATGCAGTACCGCGGCCGCCGCTGGGGGGAGTTCGCGTCGTAAACCAGCGTCAGGTATGCAAATTAGGAGTTACGGCGATCCACAACAGTTTTTCGCGTTCGCTACGTCGCTGCTAGTCTAGTTTCCCGTCGCAAAGTTAGTCGTCGTTTTGGGTGCCCTAACTTTACACAGGACACGTATGTGCTGTATAAAGTTTGGCCGTCGTTCCCGCGTCGAAATTTAAAAATTCACGTCGTTTGCGTAAGACGTCCGGGAATACGGAAGTACGCTACGCACGTCGCCGTTCGAAAAAATTACGTCAGTTCGCGCAAAGCACGGCGGGAATTTCGAAACGGAGCATGCGCAGTAGGTCCGGCGCGGGAGCGCGCCTAATTTAAATGGCACACGCCCCTTTAAATTACGCGGGCTTACGCCGGAGGCCGCCAGCGTAGGTTTTCATTGCAAGTGATTTGTGAATCAGGCACTTGCGATGAAAACTTGCGGCGGTGTAACGTATCTACGATACGTTAAGCCGCCGCACTTCTACGTGAATCTGGCCCCACATTCCTTTTTTTAGGGACAGGATGTGAGGATAAGGCAACAACAATACTCCTCCACAGAGTGAGTTGACTTAATAGTGGCTGCTCTGCCTTAACCAATATGTATAATCTATTGTATACCTTGCTGCCCTCTAAAACTGGGGCCCTCCTGACAGTACTGCAAAATAGAAGACACAAGGGTGCACTGGTCATTATCCAACATAAATCTATTTTAAGATAAAAATGTATAAAGTGTCTACCTACAAATATAAATGTTAAAATCGCTCATCAGGCCACAAGCATGTCTACACTTTCCCAAGATGCCTGGAGCCTCAAGCCGGAAAGGGGGAATCAAACCCTGGTTCCTGCTACTGACGCGTTGCGAAGGACAGTCCTTCTTCCTCAGAGCAATATATGATCCAAACAGTAATCAGTAATTTTGTGATAATGATCACACAGTAGCAGCTGCTAAAATCATGAAATACAGTGTTAAAAACAATATAAAAAGTCCTAAGAGGAAAAAAGTCCTCTAAAATATTGCAGCAGCGCTTTGCCAAAAATATTCAATTTGGTGATATTATTCAGTTTGTATGAGGGAGATGGTAGTGAGACAAGATCAATAGTAACGTGTGTTATGTTGATATTAAACCAAACACCTTCCACCAATAAAAGGCCGGGACCGGGACCTATGAGCTGCCATGGGTAGAGAAATACAGACCATTAAAGCTCAATGAAATCATCGGTAATAAAGAAACCTTTAGTCGAGTTGAGGATCCCTGCAAAATAATACCAAAAGCTTGGTGAAGTTTGGAAAAGGTGGAAGACAGGTGGAAAACTAAAGGCATATTTTACCCCGATTTGTGGTGAGTGCATACCCAAAGGGGAGAACCCCTCACGTGGTGAAGCTTTTATTGGTGGAAGGTGTTTGGTTTGATATCAACATAACACAAGTCACTATTGATCTTGTCTCATTACCATCTCCCTCATACGAACTGAACAATGTCGCCAAAATGTAATATTTTTGGCAAAGCGCTGCTGCAATATTTTAGGGGACTCTTTTACTTTGAGGACTTTTTATATTGTTTTTTAACACTTAAAAAGCATAAACCTAAAATAAGAGCAAGCATAAAAAATATGCAAAGGCGCAGGGCTGTACTGAATGCTTTTTAAGTATCTTAATATTGCTTTTCCTCACCCTCCTTTTTTTCACCCTCTGGGAGGGGCCATGGCTCTCACGCTGTGGGTGTGTCTGTCTTCTAAGTGAAGGTATAAGTATTGGTGAACAATTATTTGTAGCAAGGTTCTGAGGAAGAAGGACTGTCCTTTGAAATGCATCAACCAGCAGAAACAAGGGTTTGGTTCCCCCTCCCTGGCTTGAGGCCCCAGGTGTCTTAAGAGAGTGTAGACATGCTTAAAGCCTGATGAGAAATTTTAAGATTTATGTTTGTGAGTAGACATTTCATACATTTTTATCTTATAATAAATCTATGTTGAATAATACAACATAGACCAGTGCACCCTCTTGTGTTCTATTTCTGCTGTGAGGATAAGGCCCCTGTCTCCATTAACATGGGGAAAAGGTGCCTTGCAAGGTGGGGAGGAGTCACTACTATGAAAGGGGAACAGCAAGCAAGTGTATGTATGCAACCCTTCTGAACCATATCAGGCCACATGCCTTCAACATTGGGATGGTGCTTTGCAGGGGTGAGTGGCAAACCCTTGTTTGCCCTCCTGTCTTCTATTTCTGCTGTAAGGATAAGGCCCCTGTCTCCATTAACATGGGGACAAGGTGCCTTGCAAGGTGGGGAGGAGTCACTACTATGAAAGGGGAACAGCAAGCAAGTGTATGTATGCAACCCTTCTGAACCATATCAGGCCACATGCCTTCAACATTGGGATGGTACTTTACAAGGACAAGTGGCAAACCCTTGTTACTACGGTAATTCACAAAAAAAGAAAATAGTTAATAAAGGCATCCGCACCATAGAAAAAGTCCTTTATTTAAAAAAATAAAAAACTCACCCATGTAAATCCCAAATTAGTCATGTTGCTCAGCAATGTAGATCCACATCAATCATGATGAGTAATGTCTGAGAATGTAGACCGATGGTTTCAACAACCCACTGCCAGGGCAATCCTGCCCAATTGCTACTTAAAGCGGGGGTTCACCCGCACATAACATTTTTTCCCCTTAGATTCCTGCTCGTTTTGTCTAGGGGAATCGGCTAGTTGTTTTAAAATATGAGCTGTACTTACCGTTTACGAGATGCATCTTCTCCGCCACTTCCGGGTATGGGCTGCGGGACTGGGCGTTCCTATTTTGATTGACAGTCTTCCGAGAGGCTTCCGACGGTCGCATCCATCGCGTCACGATTTCCCGAAAGAATCCGAACGTCGGTGCGCAGGCGCAGTATAGAGCAGCACCGACGTTCGGCTTCTTTCGGCTACTAGTGACGCGATGGATGCGACCGTCGGAAGCCTCTCGGAAGACTGTCAATCAAGAAGGAACGCCCGCTCCCGAAGACCCATACCCAGAAGCGACGGAGAAGATGCATCTCGAAAACGGTAAGTACGGCTCATATTTTAAAACAACTAGCCGATTCCCCTAGACAAAACAAGCATCCATCTAAGGGGAAAAGATAAAAAAAAAAACATCATTGGGTGAACTCCCACTTTAATGGTGCTGCTGGAATGTAAACAGAGCATTGGGGAACCTGAGTGATGTAATTGACCAAATATCAAATGACATTTAGGCTCAGTTAATACTGTTACGACTTGGGATCCAACTTGTGAGAACCCAAGTCACATAACAAGTAAAATCCCATGTTAGTCAATGAGAGCTGTCTTAATTAGCACTACTGAAGTCTCTCCGACTCTAGAAAAGGTTCCTGTACTACTTCAAGGCCACTTCTATCAGACTTCTGCCTCAAAGTAGGACTCAAGTCGCCAGAAAGTTTCTTGGCAAAGTCTCACTGTAAGTCACGTAACTTTCAGGACATGGCAGTGTGAACCGAGCCTTAAAGGTGGTAGTGATACCCCATTAAATGACAGACTTCTAGCTACATCAGTCACAGGTTTTGGGCAAACTGGCTAAATATGACCACGTTGTTTACTCGTTATCCTAGCCACCTCTTGATATACAACGGTAATTTCATGCACTTACTATTTTTTTCTGTTATCATCGTCTGTGACCAATATCTGTCCTATCTTAACACAGACGATCTTTTAAAGCTGCCTTTGGAATAATAGAATATCCACATGTCTGAATATGCAACAAAAAGATTTTTACATTTACTTCAGGAGAAGTCTCAACATTCAAGAAAACATGTTGAATAAAAATGAGCAATGGTCTCTTAAAACCGTTGTACTTTGTATTAAGTAGATTAAAGAGCACATTCGGGGGCCAAGATATCAGGATTTAAAAGGCGCAGTCAGGGTGACCTGTAAAAATCGAAATTCTCCTTCTAAAGTAAAATGACAGGCTTCATGGAAAATGCCATTATGTTCTGATATTTTATCTGTGTTTCCAATTTACCTAGATCTATCTATCTAGGATGGTCCCTTTTCAGGTGTCTGTGACACTGCATAGATTATGTGAAAAACTTACTATTAACTAGATAGCAGAAGGTTCCTCTGAAGGCTGCAGTGGCTGATTATGTCAGGAACTGGTCTACTACTCAGATAGATCCACCATTAGAGGCTCTCAAAAGTGGCTTGTTAAAGCTTCTTTGAAATTCTAGTATCTTACTTTACATCTACTTTAAAGGAAAATGTTAATTTTAAATCCAGCTACCTTTTTTATATTTAAATCAGAACCTACTCTGCATCTAAAAACCGCAAATCAAAAATGCTATTTAATAATTTTTTAATATTCAAAGAAAAATCGCCCACCCAGCCATATCTCCATACTTTATTTTACTAAAGCCGGCTATACACGGTTCGAATTTCGAAAATTGTATCAAATAATTTGTGTATGAATTTCGCACCGTTAGTGGGCTGCAGCAACAGCCGATTTTCGTGCGGCAATCAAATTTGAGGAATCGGACATGTTGGAAATTTTTGGAAAAACAAATGATTTTCTAATCAATGATGGGAGAATCGTGCAAGAAATGTAATAGAAAAAAATGTGCATGTGCAAGAAAAGAAAATTCACGGAGAGAAAAGAATATTCCCGGCCACGAAAATTCTTTTCTGTAGCAACATGAAGGCTTGGTCGGCCGAATTTCGAAAATCAATGGTGGCATCATTGGATCACAAAAAAAACAAACTTTCTGATTTTCAAAAGAAAATTTGTTCGAAATTCGACCGTGTATGGCCTGCTTAACTGGTTGCCGACCAGCCGCCGCAGTTCTACGGCGACAGGTCGGCTCTCCTGCACGAGAGCCCGTAGCTCTACGTCGGCAGGCGGAGCGGCCACTAGGGGTGCGCGCCCCCGCTCGCTCCTGACTCCCGCGCGCGTGCCCGGCGGTCGCGATCACAGCCGGGCACCCGCGATCACTCGTTACAGAGCGAGAACCGGGAGCTGTGTGTGTAAACACACAGCTCTCGGTCCTGTCAGGGGAGAAATGTCTGACCGTCTGTTCATACAATATATGAACAGCGATCAGTCATTTCCCCTAGTGAGTCCACCCCCCCTACAGTTAGAACACACCCAGGGAACATACTTAACCCCTTCCCCGCCCCCTAGTGTTAACCCCTTCCCTGCCAGTGGCATTTTTATAGTAATCAATGCATTTTTATAGCACTGATCGCTCTAAAAATGCCAATGGTCCCAAAAATGTGTCAAAAGTGTCCGTAGTGTCCGCCATAATGTCGCAGTACCGAAAAAAATTGCTGATAGCCGCCATTGCTAGTAAAAAAAAAATATTAATAAAAATACCATAAAAATACCCCCTATTTTGTAAACGCTATAACTTTTGCGCAAACCAATCAATAAACGCTTATTGCGATTTTTTTCTATGAAAAATATGTAGAAGAATACGTATCGGCCTAAACTGAGGAAAAAAAATGTTTTTTTATATATTTTTGGGGGATATTTATTATAGTAAAAAGTAAAAAATATTAATTTTTTTCAAAATTGTTGCTCTAAAAATGCCAATGGTCCCAAAAATGCCAATGGTCTCAAAAATGTGTCAAAAGTGTCCGTAGTGTCCGCCATAATGTCGCAGTACCGAAAAAAATTGCTGATAGCCGCCATTGCTAGTAAAAAAAAAATATTAATAAAAATACCATAAAAATACCCCCTATTTTGTAAACGCTATAACTTTTGCGCAAACCAATCAATAAACGCTTATTGCGATTTTTTTCTATGAAAAATATGTAGAAGAATACGTATCGGCCTAAACTGAGGAAAACAAATGTTTTTTTATATATTTTTGGGGGATATTTATTATAGTAAAAAGTAAAAAATATTAATTTTTTTCAAAATTGTCGCTCTATTTTTGTTTATAGCGCAAAAACTAAAAACCACAGAGGTGATCAAATACCACCAAAAGAAATCTCTATTTGTGGGGAAAAAAAGGACACCAATTTTGTTTGGGAGCCACGTCACACGACCGCGCAATTGTCAGCTAAAGCGACGCAGTGCTAAATCACAAAAAGTGCTCAAGTCTTTGACCAGCAATATGGTCCGGGGGTTAAGTGGTTAAGAAATCACTTTGAAAACCTCCCCCCTTAGCATTTTTTTCTGTGGCCATCTTGAGTAAGGTCAGATTCATGTAGCATTTACCTCCAGGAATCCTTCAGGCATGTAGGCAGGAGGGTGTGCTTATCTACGAAAACCCCTCCTCCCCTTCAGAAGACTCCCGGGATGTATGATATAATTTGCCTTGGCAAGAAACCAGGAAGTAACTGAAGAAGCAAAGAAAAAATTTAAAACAAAAACATATTATATATTTTCCTATCTATTTACTAATGCCAGCAGCAAAAGGATTAAAAATAGTCTATGTAGATTGAGAGAGTGAAGTTCCACTTTAAATCAATACCTAAAATCATTTTAGATTTTGTAAAAAGTTGCACCCAAGCTACATTCAGCGTTACATGAAAAACATATAACAAAATGAACCCTTGTAAAGTTCCAACTTCCTACTCTTTTATACATGAAGTAGTTTATTGATCAGAATTTTTCAGAAATTCTAGTACTTTTACATCCTCTCTGACCCGTAACTCTTCTAAAATGTTGATCTATTTTCTGCTCCTCAGACATATTGCGTATTCCATGGAGGAAAAAAATCTCACAAGCATTTATAGAACATGAGACATGGAGCAACTTGGGAATTTTACAGAGCAAGAAAACTTTTCAAACATTTAGTTGATCGTTACAAACTCTAACTTGCAGTTTTCTCCGTAAACACAAATAACCAAAGTGAACGCTTTTAAAGGGCCTTTACCTTAATGTGAAAGTGTATGTAAACCCTAAATCTTTGTTTATTATCTTTGACATTATGTCTAATTGTATATGATTTCCTTAAAAAGATAGTTTTATAGGAACAAGCTACAAAGTTTCTTATATGGAGATTCAACCAGCAACCAAACTCCCTGTTGCAGGCTCCAACACTAATAAGCATTAATTAGCAGCGTTGTTGTCACCCAAGAGCCAGCTGAATGTGCTTGTACAGTAGGCTGACAACATTGCTGATAATTGCAAGTCAGAGACATACGTGTTATCAACCTGCACAAGGAAGTGCTGTTACTAGCAAGATATCCAAGAGAAACTTTTCAAAAATTAATTAGCTTAGAGCTGAAATCCAGTCCAAAACAACAAAATAAAAAACTGAATAGTCCATTAAAAGACAAAATTAGGTATTATAGCTGCAATATTCACCTTCAAGATTTCCATAGAAGTACTTTTTTCAGCCACTAGATGTCCTCAGTCTTATGGCAAGGCATTTTTTTAACCCATTTTCTTTCTGAGCCCAGGTTGACCTGGACCTGCCCCAGCCTGTAAGTATGAAGCCTCGTACACACGACCGAGGAACTCGACGGGCGAAACACATCGTTTTCCTCATCGAGTTCCTTGTTAGGATTGTCGAGGAACTCGACAAGCTTTCTTTGCGTACACACTGTCAAGACAAAATCTCCTCGTTCTGAAACGCGGTGACGTACAACACATACGACGGCAGGGGAAGTTCGATTCCACTGGCTAAACTCTTGGGGCTGGTTTTGCTAATCTCATGTGTTTGCGTGTTAAGTAAAAGTTTGTTAAGAGACGATTTGCACTTTTGAGTCTGTTACAGTGTGACAAATGTGCTATCTCCATTACAAATGCTACTTTTACTCCCGTCTCATACTTTATTCTGAGCATGCGCGGGTTTCTTAGCATACACACGCTCGAGTTTCTCGTCGAAAACCAGCCCGTCGAGGAACTCGATGAGCCAATTTGAGACTCCCGTCGAGGAAATAGAGAACTTGCTCTCTTTTTGACTCGTCGAGTTTCTCAACAGTTTCCTAGACGAAAATGTACACACGGCCGGTTTTCTCGGCAAAAAAATATCTCCCAGCAAGTTTCTTGCTGGTTTTTGCCGAGAAACTCGGTCGTGTGTACGAGGCCTAAGAAACACAGGGTGAGATCATTTCTCTGTCACTTTGCTTTTACCTCCTATCAGCATGCTCTAATCAGCACATGAACTGGTTGGCTACTTGTACTGCTTCCTGATACCAGGTAATATTTAGGCTTTTACACAGCTTGAATTTGAAAATACATTAATGATGTATTACTGATTACAAAGCTGCATAAAAGGGTGTCTTTTATATCTATTTGGATTTGCACTTTAGAAAACTGTGTACAGTGAGATATTTTGCAGAGCATACTGAAAAATAGACCTTGTTCTCCAGCAGCAGCTGCATGCATAGCTCCCAACTGTCCCTGATTTCGAGGGACTGTCCCTGATTTAAAGCAATGTCCCTCTGTCCCTCATTCCTCCTAATTTGTCCCTCATTTTGGTCTGATCTATATAGATGTGTATAAAAGGCACTTTTTACCTATCAAAAAGTGTTCTTATTTCTAAATTGCTGCATTTTTAAATTCCGAAAGCCAATATAAGTGAATAGTAGTGGTAAAAAAAACACTTTTTTGTACAATTCTCCTTTAAGAGTGCGGGACAATGGGTGTGTCCTATGCCTGTATGCTTTTGCTGATAGGTGTCCCTCCTTCCCATCTTAAAAAGTTGGGAGGTATGTGCATGTCTGCTCAGGATGGGTTTCTTGATAGTCACTTATAGCCTACATCAGAGGTGAAAGTGGAGTTCCACCCGTTTTTTAGTTTATTAAAAGTCAGCAGCTACAAAAAGTATAGCTGCTGACTTTTAATAAACAAACACTTACCTGCCCCACAGTCCAACGATGCAGCCGCCCGGAGCTCCGCTCCTCTCCTCTCCCCCTCCTCTCCCCCATCATAGTAAAAAAAAAAAAAAAAATGCGAACCTTTACAACCACTTTAATAGCACCCGAAAAGCGGCAGGAATAGCAAGGATGTATTTCTGGACAGCCGCACTTTGAACAATGGTAGCCTTTATTAAAATTCGAACAGCACTACAAGCCACAGCAAACAAAACCCGAAAAGCGGCACTTCTGCAGTGTTGCCCATTAATTTCAATACACTGCTTCTCCACCCCCCAAAGATGCTGCTTGCAGGACTTTTTTTAACGTCCTGCAAGCGCACCACTCCAGTGTGAAAGCATTTGGGCTCTCACGCTGGGGCTACAGGGGAGGCGTTTTTCTGGCACTTTACAGGTGCTATTTTTATCCCAAAAGCACCTGAAAAAATGCCCCATTGTGAAAGGGGTCTTAAGCCTAGTACACACTAGTAGTTTTTGTTTTCTTCATTCAACCCAGCAAGGCTGAACGAAAAAAAAAAACCTGCAATGTTAGTACAGCAATCTTCCCTGCTGTGCTATTGTGTTATGATAGCCATTGGCTGAAAACACTGAACGGGAGCCAATTGGCTGACCTTTTTCAGTCGTGTCCCATTGACAGAAGCTGACCGAACTTCAAGCTTATGTCGGACTGGCTGCAGTAAACACGGGCCGGATGTCGCCCGACAGTCGTTCTGTGTGTACTAAGCTTTAGCTCTTGCAGATTGAGTAATATGCCATCAATCAAAGAGCTAGGTGTGGCTATTCATTGATATGACTGTTCAAGTGCCAACGTCTAAGTGAGTTGTAAAAGGCCGATACCAAATACAGAGCTTTATTAATCTTAACCCTTGTACAGTATAGGTTTGAAATTCTGCATTATAAATGCATTCTGTACATGTTAAGAACATTTTAAAAATCAAAATACTAATAATAATAATAATATCAATAATACTTATTATTCTAAAAGAAATGTGACATATATTTACCTGAGGATATTATACTGCAAGACTTAATCATTTGAGAAGGGCCTAATCGCTCTTATTTTCAACCTAAAATCACAATTTTTTTTTTATATGTGTGTGTGATCTGAGTACAAACCGCAGAAAGACACTAGGTGAATTCCCCTGCTGATACACTCGTGTACGTGTAGCAAATTTTCATGTTCCCAGCTTGCTTTATGAGCTCACAGCCTCATCTTGCAGAGACCCATTATCTGTTCCTAATAATGGAGATCTTCCTTATGAACCAATTTCTAATGGGAAGTAGACTGTGACCGTCCAGCCATTCTGCAAAGGACAGGATTTATAATTGGAGAGTGAGATTGGACTTTGTTTAAATAACGGTCTTTGAAGGAAGAGGAAAAAAAATTGGATTATCCGAAATGTTTCAGCTTTTTTTTTTTTTTTTATGGAACATTTGAAATAATAAAAGATTGCAGAATTTTTATTGGGAATAAACTGGCAACACTGGAAATTCTGGCCTCAAATGGAGTTAAAATCTAGAGAAAATACAGCTCAGTAAAGAGCGGCTATCAATTTAATTTACTTTACATTAAGCTTATGCAGTATAGAAATATGTAAAGCAGTTATCAATTTCAAGCTTTAAGTTTGAATTTACCAAGTTCAGGCATCACTGCACTTGTCTTTTATCCTACCAAATGTGTCCTTTAAAGATATTATATGGTTTCACACCTGATTGAATAACGAATAGAAGAATATTTTTCAAGGCATATCTGTTCGAAGAGCTCTTATCATTTCCTAATGCTGAAATTTATATATTTCAATATCTTTAGGCTGGTTTGAAAATATTTCAGAAGGAGAAAAAATGAGGTTATTCCTGATAAAAATAACACTTTTTTAATTTGTTAGGAACCTAGTACCTGCAGAAGTGAAGTATTTCCTAGGACTGACCCTTCTTCATTTGATTGTGTGATCACTACCATCACCCTCCAATCTTCCATTCACATATCATTACCCCCCCCCCCCCCAGGCTTTCATCTCCCTACTATCTCATTCCAATGTTGCACCTGCCTACCATCACTCTCCAATGTTTTCCTCCCTTTCCTCACTCTCCATGTTCCACAACCTCATCTTTAACCTCCAATGTTCCATACTCCTAACTTCATCCTCCAATGCTTCACTTCCCTACCTTCACCCTCCAATGTTCAATTTTCATTTCATGACACTATAATGTTCCACCTCCCTTTCATCATTCTCCAATGCTTATTCTCCTTAGAATTGTCCTGTGTTACCCCCTATACCCCTTTACCAGACTAGAAGGTGAAAGAAAATAAATCATCTGCTAATCTGGTTAGCCTTTGCTTGAAAGTTAAACGTGTTCTAGACCTGAACTATGTTTGAAAGGACAGCGGAGGAAGTGCAGGAGGTATTACCTGAAGCACCCCTTAATTTGCTACAATAGGTGTACATAGTTAGCTGTAGTGTAAGTGGGTTGAATCTGGGTCAGGGCTGAGTGACTCAGGGAGGCTGGATGACTCAGCAAGCAGCATCTCTGGAACCTTGGAGAAGCTTCCAGAAGTAGAGGGTGGAATGCTGGAGGGATCCTTTACAACACATGGAGAAATCCTTTCCTGGAGGCATGGGAGCAAGGAGAGGACAGCAGGAGAGGACAGCAGGAGCAGGTCAGCACTTCCGGGAGATCTCCTGAGAAGTCAGTCAGGTGGACTGGTGAATGTTCAGTCTGGGAGGACTGAGGAGAGAGAGTGTCAGTCTGTGAGGACTGTGGAGAAGTTAGCCAGGGGGCTAGTTTAAGGGGCAGCTGCAGCCATGCGAGTTGGCAGTGCCTGAAGAGGTGGTGCTGGGATCAGTAGCCACAGGAATGTATGCTGGACACTGAATTGTGCTACACCCCTAAGGCGTCTTTGGCTTCTTGCCCATAACAGGCTGTTGCTCTAAATCTGACTGAGTGCTTTTTGTCAGATCCATAAACAGTGTGCCAGCAGGAGTTCTGCAAGCAAGTGGGCTGGAGGTAGTGAGGAGTGTATATAGACTGTATATAGGAGAAGTTGTCCCTGAAGTTGTTTGAAGTCAAGTGGGTATCCCATAATTTCCCAATCCCTTTCCAAGTTCTAATCCCTCGATTAAAAAAAAAAACAAAGCATTGGACTCGGACTTGGAGTGACTGTGAAAAATTGGTGTGGGAGATCCCAATCTATTTGCAGCTCCTTAGAGGGTGCGTTACATACCCATGATTAATAGATGAACATAGCAAAAGAAAAAATTCATAACTTTTATATGCTGTTTGGATAATTTAGACGGGTTGCTTTCTGGAGCTGCTATCTTTTGAAAGCATCTATAAATCTAGTTTCATCCCTTTTCTTGTATGCCTTACCCTTTTCTTTCCTATTCCGTTCTTTTGTTCTGTTATCTATAGTAAACTCCCTATTTTTCTTTTTTTTTTCCTTGCTATTCCTTTCCATTCCTTCAGTTAATTTCCTCTTTGATTCATTCTTTCTTTGCGCCTCTCCTCCCTTTATATCCTCTCTTCTACACTAGTTTTTGTTGTTATAATTGTCTAGTGCCATAGTAAGTAGTAACAGCAGAATGGGACAGAATGGCTAAATGTAACATTCTACATTTGCATCCTCACTTTAAAAGTTAGATACTTACTCCTTATCATCCCTGTATCTTGCTTCAGCATGTTTCTACTCTTCCTTTAAAATGTACATCACTGAAAAATTATTTCTGTATTAGTTGCAATGTATATTATTCCTAGTGACTGCTCTGGCACTTAATATAATGCACATGTTTTACTGCTCTTAATATGTAGCTAGAACGTCCTGTATTAAGTTTTCAAGATGCTTGTTCTGACTAGTTTGTGTACTAGCAATTTGTTGCCAGCCGACCTCCTGCTGTTTGCATATAAAGTGGTTCAGCAATATAGAAGAGTGTACATTTTAGATTAGTTTCTTCCTTTGGAGTATAGTCATCTTGGTTTTGAGAATATAAAAGTTAAGAGAAAAAGTTGAAAGGAATAGCATTAACCTATTATTGAACATCTGGAGACTGTAACGCTAGGTAGAGTCACTAAAGGAAGTTTAGCTGGTATACAAAGCTTGTTTGTGCTACAGAACCAAGACTGCATGAAGTATGTACTAAAAAATGCCCCAAATCTTATGATCCATGTGACAGACCAGACCGGGACAGGGGCTTTTAGAGACGACTAGGGCCAATCCTCCTACCTACTGATTTTGGCCCATGGAGAAAACAGATCATTCTATAATCAGCCCTAAAAATTTACACTCGCATGCTCACGTTTTGCAAGTGCATTTTGAGGGCTGGCGAGTGTGGGCCGCCTGGGAGCAGGGGGGGGGCGAGCAAGGAGTGAATGTAGGGGAATTTGGAAAGAGAGAGGAGAGTCGCCGCTGCTGTCATCGCTGTCGCTGCCATCGCTGCCTGGTTGTTCAGAGCGTGGGGAACATAACAGCTTTCAATTCAATAGCTGTGTTCCCCGCCGCGTGCGCCATCATATACAGCCACTCCCCCTTGTCCGGGCACTTTGATAGACAGATCACCCATCCCAGGATTGGACAGGTGATCTGTCTATCAAAGTTTCCCGGACGGGGGGGGGGGCTGTATATGACAGCTCGCGGCGGGGAACACAGCTATTGGATTGAAAGCTGTTATGTTCCCCTCGCTTTGAACAACCAGGCGGCAGAAGCTCTCCTCTCCTGCCCAGCACAGGTAGGCTGCAATAGGGGACACAGGCTGCAATAGGGGACACAGGCTGCAATAGGGGACACAGGCTCCACTGGGGACACATGCCTGCAATGGGGACACATGGCTGCAATGGGGACACAGGCTGCAATGAGGACACATCACTGCAATGAGGACACATGGCTGCATTAGGGACACATGGCTGCATTGAGGACACAGGCTCCACTGGGGACACAGGCTGCAATGGGGACACATGGCTGCAATGGGGAGACATGGCTGCAATAGGGACACATGGCTGCAATGGGGACACATGGCTGCATTGGGAGACACGTGGCTGCACTGGGGGACACAAATCTGTACTGGGGACACGTGGCTTCACTGGGGACACGTGGCTGCATTGGTAGACATGGCTGCATTTTTGGGCACGGATAAAGTTGTTGTTAATATTAATTTTTATAACCTAACCCAATTCATGAGGGCATGTTTAGGGACGGGACATGGTAGGGGTTGGGCGGGGCAACTGGTAGTGAGTAACCCTTGAGGCCTGGCTAGTAGCTCAGGACTTGAAATTTTGAGCCCTGCTATAATGATGGACAACAATTCGATGAACACATTGAGAGAGTGGCTTGGATTAATTCTCTGAATAAGGACAGTAAAGCTTCGCTTCTGGAGTGGATGGATAGGTGTAATATTATACGTGTACAGGGTAATGGTCAGAGGGAATATAGTGACCCTCCTGCAGACTAGATTGGAGAGGTTCCTTCACTTGGGACAGAAATATTTATGAACAAGATCCCTCAAGAAATCTATGAAGATAAATTAGTTCCACTGTATTAGACTGCTGGAACATTGTTTGTCTTCTGATGACTTGTCTAGTGGACAGAATACACAAGTTTGTGTCTCTCTCATTGTGTACCTCCTAGGTGTGCATTCGCATTGTTAAAGTGATTGTAAAGTCTTATTTATTTCCTTTAAAAATAACAAACATGTTATACTTACCTGCTCTGTTGCAGTGGATTTGCACAGAGCAGCCCAGGTTCTCCTCTTCTGTGACCCTGACCCTTCCCTCCTGTTCTGTGCCCCCACAGCAAGCAGCTTGTTTTCGGGACACCAGAGCTCAGTCACAGCTCCCTATGTCCATTCAGACACGGAGACCCTACCCGGCCCACCCCCTCTCTCCCCTGATTGGCTAACTGACTTTAAATGACAGCAGCAGAAGCCAATCAGGAGGGAAAATCCCGGACATCTGAGATACTCTTGGGCATCGCTGGACAGAAAGGAACCTCAGGTAAGTGTTACGGGGGCTGAGGGGGGCTACTGTACACAGAAAGCTTTTTATCTAAATGCATAGAATGAATTAATCATTTTAATTGTGGTAATTGAGGTACCTATTGTTTCTATCTGTTGGCTAATTTGGCTAACTCTTGGAGGTATCTATGATGGGATTAGCCTTGTGTCAGCTCTACCTAGTTATCTAAACCATTGTGTGATGTTTTGAGTAAATATTTGGTTTTATTGGTCATGCGGTGACTGACTTACTTTTCAAGTGTATACAAAATTGTATTTCTGTTCAATAAAGAGTCATTCCTTTGGTTCTATCCCAACACCTTGTCTGTGTACAATGCTTGGGGTAAAAAAGGCTGGTATTAGCTCTTGGTTTGCTCTGAACAGTTTGAAGTGCACAAGGCACTGTTTGGCGGAAGGAAGCACCCAAGCAGGGTGCCAAAGCGGTTTCATCACATTCCAAAACTAATGAAGGGACTTTGCTTTATGAGTCAAATTGTCTGCTATGTACCTGTACATATGAGTGTTCAAAGTGAGAAAGCTCACCATACAAAATAATAATGTGTAGAGATTTTCAAAGAAAATACCTGTCCCAACTCCCATCCCTCTAATGATGGGGGTCTAATGACACAGAGAGCTACTGATTGGTCAAAAGACAAGGTGGGAAGGCACAAGAGGAGATGTAATGGCATGTAAAAGTAGCATGAAGGAGCTAGATAAATGTTACCAGAATGTAAAAAAGTGCACACATTATGGTACAAACCTCTCAATGTTTGCTTTTCTCAATGTTTGTTCATACTGTATCTACCTGACAACATCTAAACTTAAATAAAGACATTAGTCCTTCCAAGGAAAATATCTTATAAATGCATCAACAATGGCAATGTGATGGTAGTTTGAGAGTATGCTGCATTCTACCTCTGATTTTTAGTTCCTATAGATCTAACAATGTGATCAAAATCTATAAAGTTGCTTCATGTATCACATGTTCACTATTTGTTATCCTAAATTTGGAAGTTTTTAGGATTACAGGCAGACCCGAGTTCCAAACACAATAAGGACTGTAAGTTTGTTCGTAAGTCGAAGTTGTTCGTAAGTGGCAACACTGCATTTGTAAGTGTAACTTCCAGTCAGAACACTGCATTCGTAAGTGTAACTTCCGCCTGTGCATGGATGTGGAATGTTTTCTGGGTGCTTGTTATGTTATCTGGGGCTCTTCTGGCCATGTAGTACATGTAGTACTGCAGTGTAGGATGTGTCCAGAGGTGCTCGGAGGTATCCAGGATCAGCGTGGAGCACAAGTGGCCAGCATTTGAGGCCGTTCGTAAGTAGGAGTTGTTTGTAACTCGGGTATTCGTAACTCGGGGACTGTCTGTATCTGTTAATTTACTTACAATTCAGTTAGTCTCTAGAATCTGCTCCTGGTATCCTGATAAATACTTTAAATCAACTACCCTTTGTGTTTCCAAATTACAAGATGTCGGCAAGACGGTGAAACGTCTTCTTTGTGTTTCATTTTGGATTCTGCTTTCTATCGATCACCACCTACCCTAACCTTCTTTGCCCATGTTTGCTTGCTGCCTGCTCTAACCTGTAGACAGACCCAC
This sequence comes from Rana temporaria, assembly GCF_905171775.1. Lineage (NCBI taxonomy): Eukaryota > Metazoa > Chordata > Amphibia > Anura > Ranidae > Rana > Rana temporaria. The sequence continues at coordinate 137,107,527 of NC_053499.1, read as the reverse complement.
CCACAACTCACAAACTGGTACTGTCAGGTTCTGTGTGAGCTGTCAGCTGTCACCAGAACAAAGTGAGCATTGCAGCACTATTTCAGCTCCACAGTGTACTGGTGGACCCTCACCTGAGGGAAATGGAGCAAAGTGCAGCTACATACAGATAACAGAATGTTAAGCTAACGATTTAAAAAGGATAAATGTTATCTAGGCTATGGTAATACGTTGTTTAGAGCATTAGAAGTTATATTTTTGGAGAGATTGTAAACAAAGGGGAACAACAATACATATCTGGTGGGAGTGCCCAAAAATAAAAGAGTACTGGCACAGTATCCTAGAATACATTGAGGAGATAACCGGGGAAAAGATTCCACAAAACGCTTGGAATGTGTTGTTCCACGGGACTAACAAAACAAAAAAACAATCTAAAGAAACTTTGGTCCCCCCCCTGCTCAATGCTGCAAAAGCTCTGATCCCAATAAATGGCTGCAAGTAGAGAGGCCAACTATAAAATAATAGTTACAGAGAGTGGACCATACCTGTAAGTTGGAGTACCTATGCAGCAGGGAGCAGGGAATGGAGAAAAGATACAGATTAACCTGAAAGAAATGGAGTGTGTTTAAGAGATCAGAGAAGTATGCCCTAGCTATGATAGAAACAGATATACTAGAAATGAGTTAAGATAGTGAAAGTAACAGATCTGGGAAGGGAAATAGGGGGGAGGGGGGCGGGATGGAAGGGTCAAATATATATAGGATGTATGTAAGATTTTAAAATGTATATGTATTTTGTATTGTATATGGAAACATTCCTTAAGAGCCCGTTCACACAGAGATGACTTTGGATCTGACTTCAAGTCGCCCCTAGTCGCCTCAAGTCACGCTGCATGAGAAAATCAATGTAAGTGAATAGAACCATCTTAATACACACTACTGCAGTCGCTCCGACTTCAAAAAAGGTTCCTGTACTACTTCAATCAGACTTCTAGGTGACTTGTAGGCAACTTGTACCCATTATTTCAATGGAAGTTGCCTCAGAAGTCGGATCACTGTCTTAACAGAAGCAACAATGCAGGAAGAGAACATACATTTCTCAGGCAAACCCCTCCCTCCCTCCCACAGATCTGATTGTTGTTTGATTGGCCACTGGAAAGCCTCCTGTCCTGGAGGCAACTTGAAGTTGCCTTGTAAGTTGCCTCATGTCGCGCTATGATTCATACTCAAGTCGTGTCCAAGTTGCCTCCCAAAGTCATGCTGGAAGTCGTGTTGCCCCTGTGTGAATGGAGTCTAATAAAACAACGTTTAAATATTAAAAAAAAGTTATCTTTTTGAAACATAGAGACTTTCCAGACAGTGAAGATCAGAAGGATCCTGAACAGACAAAATTTGATCTCTGTGCATGTCAAGCACAATGGGGGTCCTCAATTGCAAGGGCACTGGGTGGCATTTGATACACTTAATACATCAAACGGTATTGTTCTGATAGTGACCAATTGCCATCTGATTGTATTAGATTAAACTGAAATTTGATTGCTTCACCCTGCACATCATTATTGATCATTGCATCATTGGTTCAGCTCTGTCCTAACCCTCCTGGTGGTATCCCCGAGCGTGACTCGGGGTGGGTTTTTTATGCTGAAATCGGTAACCCCGAGTCAAGCTCGGGGTAAGCTGTGCAGAGCCTGCAGCGTGCGCTGGCTTACCTTGTCCTGGATCCAGCGATGTCACCGCGCTGTGTGAGCAAGCGGGACCTCGCTCGATTCACACAGCGTCCTCCTGTGCCGCCGATCTCCGTTCCCTGCGACGTTACGACGCACGGGAGCGGAGATCGGCGCCAAATTCAAAAAAGTAAACAAACACAGTACATACAGTAACAAGAAAAACAAAAAGCGGCGCCCTCTAAGCGTAGTATGGAGTTTAATAAAAAGGACAAACAACAACAAATCTTATGAGGGGTTACTCACAAGGATACAGGGGATACAAGTATTGAAATACTGGTGTCATCTGAGGCTGGCGTCTGGAGTGCATAGACTCTGCTGGAAAGATCTTCTCACAGGCTTCAGGCAGCGTGATGGTTAATCCACACAGTAAGGGCCGAGTGCGGTGTCTCTGGAGGTCCCTAGATGGTGTCACAGCGCTGGTCCGGGGGGAGGCAGGAACGCCACATTCGGCGCGGTGGAACGCAGCCGTGGAGCGCAAACAGCAGAGCGTCACTTCCGGATACAGTCTCAGGGCGGTGCACGCGTTCGAGACATGCGTGTCTCTTCGTCAGGCTCTATCTTAGAGCCTGACGAAGAGACACGCATGTCTCGAACGCGTGCACCGCCCTGAGACTGTATCCGGAAGTGACGCTCTGCTGTTTGCGCTCCACGGCTGCGTTCCACCGCGCCGAATGTGGCGTTCCTGCCTCCCCCCGGACCAGCGCTGTGACACCATCTAGGGACCTCCAGAGACACCGCACTCGGCCCTTACTGTGTGGATTAACCATCACGCTGCCTGAAGCCTGTGAGAAGATCTTTCCAGCAGAGTCTATGCACTCCAGACGCCAGCCTCAGATGACACCAGTATTTCAATACTTGTATCCCCTGTATCCTTGTGAGTAACCCCTCATAAGATTTGTTGTTGTTTGTCCTTTTTATTAAACTCCATACTACGCTTAGAGGGCGCCGCTTTTTGTTTTTTTTTGTTTTTCTTGTTGTTGTTTCAGAATTGCTTCTTCTTGACAGCTGGCAGCCCTCCAAGCAAGAGTGTATATCTAATTTAATATAACTTGTGTTACTGCTCCATGAACTATTCTATGGACTGAACTTTTATCACAAATAATTTTAATTTTTTAATTTTTAATTTTGATTATATTTTTAATAACCCTCTCATGGACAGCTGAATTGGATCACTGCCCCACTCCTAAAATCCTCCCCTTTTTTCATTTTTTAAACTTTCAGCTATCACATGAGTTTCACCATTCCACCATTCCCCTTCTTAAGCGTGTATTTCTATCTCCTTCATTTCATTTTGGTGAGCGCTTGATTTTATTTGTTTTTTGTTTGACAGTACATACAGTATACTGTAATCTTATAGATTACAGTACTGTATGTAAAAAATACACACCCCCCTTGTCCCTAGTGGTCTGCCCAGTGCCCTACATGTCATTTTATATAATAAAAACCGTTCTTTCTCCCTAGAGAAGTGTCCCTTTATGTCAAAAATGGTTTTAGATCAGCTAAAAAACAGCGATAATAAATTATAATCACTTGCAGAATTGTGCGATAGCGATTTGTGGGGAAATTCGTCATAAAAAAAAAAAATAATGACAGCGACAATTTTGCAACTGAGAAAATTTCAGTGATTTTGATTTGATTACATTATTGAATAATTTTTATTAGAATTATATTATTATTTGTTATAATTATTCATAATTATTTATTATATTATAATTTATAATTTTGTTTTTAAAAAAAATGTCATACCCGGGATGCCTATCAGATTCTTGTTTGGTCAGATTTAAGTGAGTTATTCCTAAAAATTACAGGCCTACAGTATAAAACACCAAATTTCCTTGCAAATAATTGTACCGCTTTCGGTACGTAATTCCAGACAGAATCATACCGCCAGGGAGGTTAAACATAAGAAGTTGTGAGTTCAATATACAAAAAAGATAACACATTTTTTTGTAACATACAATTCTTCACTAACAATATTTTGAGCACTATAAATACAAACAGCAAATATTTAACTCTGGTTGACCTCATTCCAAATGACATTAAAAAAAGACACTGTATGCTGCAGTCATTCGAATCAAAGTGACCATTAGCTCTAGCTGAACTGCGCACCAAATAGAGAATACCATTGCTATCCGAATAAAATGATCCAAGCAGAAAATACTTTCTCATGTTTTATTTCCTGTGAAGGATTTTAAACAGAGATAATCATTGCCTTGTGAAGTTCACATAACTTAAGTGAAGTAATTGTTCCAAATACATGATCTTCCCTAAGACATATTTCAGAGCATTAGAAAGATGGAGTTGGTCAAGTTGAAAGGACAAAAATCGTGTTTAAGTGTTTAACAGGAATTTTTTATGTCCTTTTCTCTTTGTGTTAAACAGATTATTTCACGGAAAATACATTTATGATATGACAAGGATTTTAGGTGGCCAATATACCCGATGGGGTTGATAAGTTGCAAAAAAAGTATTTTAGAAGCACTTTGCAGAAATGTTGATGAAGTGGGAATTTGTGGAAACCTGTGAAGCCAGGCTGTTGTGGAAAACTCCTCTTGGTCTTTGTGCCATGAGTGTTGTAGATATGTAGGCAGACCATATGGTTGAGAGCTTGACAAATGTGATTCCTAAAAAAAATTTGTAGGATAGAAAACCTTCCAAACACTGTTTGACTATGGCCTGTGTTGTCCAAAGGGGAAACGTGCCTGCAAATAGTTCATCAAGCATAACTTTATTTATAGAAGGGAGCACCTCAGTGCAAGAACAATTCTCTAGTATGAGATTGAATGTAGACTCAATTTGCTTTCGAAAAGTGTTAACTTTTTGTGAACAGTTCTGGTCCCACCCTTTGAATTCCAGTAAAGACTGTCAAAACGTATCCTGCATCTATGTACATATCCTTCCCTCCTTACAAAATATGACATGTGCTATACAAGCAAAACTTGGTGGACACCTGCCCAACATCTCTATGTGAGTATGTTGGACATCTCATACCACAAACGTGGACAACGATATTAAGTTGCTCCCCCCGAGCTATGACAGCCTTCACTCTCCTATGAAGGGTTTACAAAAGTGTTTGCAGGAATTTGTGCCCATTCAGTCAAAATAGCATTTTTAAGGTCAGATACTAGAGTTACACAGGCATGGATTGCAGTGTTTGTCAGTGATCTGTGCAAATCATATGAGTTCCAGTGCATTAAATTTTTTAAACGTTGTCTTTATGAACTTCACTTAGTGCAAAGGGGCATGGTCATTCTAAAACATAAAAAGCTTTTCCCCGAACTGTTGCCAAAGATTGGAAGTGAACAATTGTATAAAGTGTATTTGCATACCGTAATGCCTCGTACAAACAGTCGGACTTTACGAGGAAAAAGTCAGACGGGCTTTTTTTCTCGGAAAGTCCGGCCATGTGTAGCCTCCATCTGACTTTTTTTGTCGGAAGTCCGACGGACCTAAGATAGAGAACCTGTTCTCTTTCTTTCCGTCTGACTTCCGACAGACTCACTTTTGCATGGTCAAAAGTCTGACCGTGTGTACGAGGCATTACATTGACAGTCTTTTTTACTAGAAACATTTTAACTCAACAATTAGGAGATCTATCCCTTATATGTTTTTTCGTACAGTATAGATGCCAGTAGGCTGAGCCACCTATTGACTTCTTATAATATCAATACTATTAGCCAGCACAGAAGCTGAAATCCCTTTAGTAAGATACAGCCCGTCAAATGTTTTGAGAATGATACATATTAATTTTCACAAAGTCTGCTGCGTCCGTTTTTATGATGGAAAATGGCATATACTCCAAAATGTTATGAAGACTGATCAGATGAATTGCAATTAATTACAAGGTCCCTCGTTGCTATGAAAATGCATTTAATCCCATAAAAAAACATTTACACTGCATTTGTGAAGAAGGCTTTAGGGCGCCCAAGAAAGTCCAGCTAATGCCAGGACCATCTCCTACAGTTGATTCGGATGCAGGATCGGGGGGCCACCAGTGCAGAGCTTGCTCAGGAATGGCAGCAGTGAGTGCATCTGCACACAGTGAGGCGAAGACTTTTGGAGGGTGGCCTACTGTCAAGAAAGGCAGCACAGAAGCCATTTTGCTCCAGGAAAAACATCAGGGACAGACTGATATCCTGCAAAAGGTACAGAGATTAGACTGCTGAGGACTAGGGTAATTTTCTCTGAAGAATCCCCTTTTCGTATGTTTGGGCATCCAGAAAAAACCTTGTCTGGAAAAGAAAAGGTGAGCGCTGTGTCATGACAACAATAAAGCATCTTGAAACCATTCATGTGTGGGGTTGCTTCTCAGACAAGGGAGTGGGCTCACTCACAATTTTACCTAAGAACACAGCCATGAATAAATAATAGTAGAAAAACACCCTCTGTTAGCAACTTCTCCCAACCATCCAAGAACAGTTTAATGAGGGACAGTGCCTTTTTCAGCATGATGAAGCACCTTGCCCTGAAGCAAAAGTGATACCTACAGTAAGTGGCTTGGTGAACAAAACATCAACAATTTTGGATCTATGGCCAGGAAACTCCCCAGACCTTAATCCCATTGAGAACTTGCAGTTAATTCTCAAGAGGCGGGTGAACAAAAAAAAACACAAATTCTGGCAAACTCCAAGCATTGATTATGCAAGAATGGGCTGCAATCAGTCAGGATGTGGCCCAGAAGCTGATTGACAGAATGAACGCTCAAATTGTAGAGGTCTTGAAAAAGAAGGGTCAACTGCAAATATTGACTCTTTGAATAAACTTAATGTAATTGTCAAAAAAAGCCTTTGACACATATGAAATGCTTGTAATTATACTTCAATATACCTTAGTAGCATGTGACCAAAAGATCTAAAAACACTGAAGCAGGAGACTTTGGGAAAATTTATATTTGTGTTATTCTCAAAACTTTTGGCGACGGCTGTAGTCAGCAGGAAACCAAACCACCAGCTATGCTGTATTTTTATGAGGAGAAAAGGAAAATTACTTTCCTGCCTCTACTCCTTAAAAAAGTCACCATCCTATAGTTACAATATTTTTTAATGAATTTATTGAGTAAGAACAATGCAATGTGTGCAGGAGCATGTGAATTCTCATAATCCCATACTTCGGCTACTTTAATGTCTATAAGAGTTAATCTGAAGAAGCCCAGTGAAGGACAGCAATGTGCAACGTATGAAGATAATTTGGATTTTAACTTTGGAAGCTTATTCTCTGTTCAGAGTTTTTGCTTGTTAGTGTTTGTCTTCTTCAATATTTTACACAGAAAGTCTTTTAATCAGCACATGAAGGTAAAGGATAGTTATGTCTCGTACACACGGTTGGACTTTTGACCGTGCAAAAGTCCGCCCTGAGTCCGTCGGAAGTCCGACGGAAAGAAAGAGAACAAGTTATCTATCTAAGGTCCGTCGGACTTCCGACAAACAAAGTCTGATGGAGGCTACACACAGCCGGACTTTCCGAGAAAAAAGGGCCATCAGGCTTTTACACACGGCAGGACTTTCCGAGAAAAAAAGGGCTTTTTTTCTCGGAAAGTCCGGCCATGTGTTCAATGCATTACAGGTAGTTGGTGTCCATTTATTTTTGGGGGGGGGGGGGGCTTTGCCCTCTTAACATATTTTTCAATGGACTAAAAATAGCAGGCATCTTGCATGTTTGTTTTTAGCTTGTTCCATAGTTAATTTCCTCACAATTTTCAGTTTTTGTAATACAAATAAATAAAAAGTAAAAAATGCTAGACAGCATTTGAGAAAAGAGCAATCTTGAAACGTTTTGTATATGTTTTGCAGGTTTTCCAGATCTGATGCAAATCACACATAAACAACTCTGTTTTAGTATATTAGCTGTGAGCCCTTACAATAATAAAAAGCTTAAGTATATCTAAAGCTAAAACGTGTTTTTGATAGGGTGGTGAAGTGTTGTTATTGCTACTTGTGTCCTTATAAGAGAGATTCAGTTTCAAGGCTGGATTTACTAAAGGCAAATCGATTCTGCACCTTGCAGTTGCTCCAGAGCTTGGTAAATTGGGGGAAGCCCTTGCTGACTTCCATCATCCAATCATGTGCAAGCAAAAAAGCTGTTTTTTTTTCTTGCACATGATTGGGTATTCTTTGCTAAGTGAAGGTTTACCTCATTCGCTAAGCTCTAGAGCAGTGGTTCTCAACCTGGGGGTCAAATGATGATTTGCTAGGGGTCACAAATCCTGGGCTGTTCCTGAAGCCAGCACCGCTCTCCGAGCCTTTTCGTGGCCACTTAGCATGGCTTTGCCTGGAGCCTGCATGGCTGGGGATACATGGAAGGGAGAGGAAAAGAGAGGGAGGAACAAAGAAAAAAGGCAGAGAAAGAATAAGAAAAAGAACAAGAAAAACGGCTAAAGAGAGGGATGGGGAAGAAAAAAAAATAGACTAGAGAGAGGAAAAAGGGAAAGAAAGGAGAACAAAGAAAGGGTGGTACAAAGAGAAAGAGGCGTACATCCTAAAATGTACCATAAGGGGTTTTAATGCTGTACGAATGGATGGCACTCAGGGAGCGCTAAATGTCCGTGGGTTAGGGGCACAAATTACTTGCCTTGGGTGCTGACAACCCATGCTCCGGACATAAATTTTACTGTTAAGGGTCCCCACAACTTGGGAAATTTTATCAAGGGGTCACGGCCCCCCTCTGTTGTTTCCACCTAATCCCATATCGAACGGTATAAGTGGTTAAAGTAGGTTTTGTAAATGCTTTTTTTTTTTAAACGTACCTTGCTGTCCCCACCAAGCGCGCTCTCATCTTCTGAGTTATGGTGCTGCTGGCTATCTTGTGCACGCGCATATCATACAAAGTACGGCGCGGCGAGGCAATGCTTCAAGTGGCGGGAGCCCATTGATGTGATTGATGACACTCATAACCCAGGAGCCAATGGGGAGGAGGACATGGTGGTACCTCGCCGCGGAGAGGTACTGCGGAATCGGAGGATTGAAACCTCCAAAAAAGGTATTTGCACAGAAGAAAAAAAATGGCCAAGTAGATTATTGGAAGCGGTCACCAAAGCGGGAGGGAGGTAGTTGACAAAATGCCTGGAACATATATAAGTTAAAGTGGAACTAAACCCTCCTATCGTTTTCAACCAAGGAAGCTGCCATCTTAGCCTCTGTTTGATCTTCAACTGCTATGATGCTGCACATGTGATCCGTTATGATACAGTCACTTAATGGTTCAACAGTTTGATTGAGAGCACAACCATTGTGACAGTTACATTCCCGGCACATGTTGAATCATTTTTTATAGTTTTTTGAAAACAAAATGAAGAAAAGGGAGATCGTATAATGGAGCAAAACGAACAAACCTTGTCTGTTCCAAGCATGTAAGGGGGAAACATACAAATACAATTTTCATCCCTACTTCACATTTGGTGGGAATGCCCCCTCATCTAACCATTTTGGACCGATGTCTAATCTCCCAGATCACTACATACACCCCAGATTTCACTCCCGCACAATTTCTGCTTCATCACACCACCATGCCCTTCTCCACTTACAAAAAAATCCCTTACCATGCATCTTATAAATGCAGCCAACTTATGTGCACCAGTACACAGGAGGAGTTCTACCCCTCTCCTACGGTCTTGGAGTTACTTCTGAGGGTTGACAGAATGGCAGAAATGGAAAAACGTATACTTCAAGCACACAACAACCCGACAAACTTCACTGACACCTGGGCCTGCTGGATACAGTTCGAGAAACTACAATGCACACCTCAACAATACATAGCTCCTCTTCACCTGCCTGAACTACACTCCCTGTTTGGTTGCAACTCCATAACTCCTGCCACTCCTTCCATCCTTCACTCCCCTCACCTCCACCTCCACACGAACACATTATTTCCTTTAAACACGATATCCGAATCCTCCTCATTCCTTGCTATATAACTTTTTGAGTACACGCACACTCCTGACTGGTCACTGGAGTCCCATTCCCACTCTATGTGGGACGCCAATTATCCTACAAGGGCTCACCTATACGACCTACTATATCATTCAAGTTTAGAATAGATTTACACACTTCTATGGCCCCTCTGCCCATTCACAGCTTGTTCCCGTAAGGAGTGAATGGGTCAGAGGTTGGCCCTTACTGGTATAGACTAAAGTATCTTCTGGATCCCAACCTATATGTACTCACCATCCCTTCTTTCCAGGGTTGCGGTCTGAACTCCACCCCCAGACTTGAATATGCTAAATACACTCGAATACGACCGGATGGATCTAGACGATTACTGTACTATTGTATTACTTGCAGACAAGATTACATCAGTATTTTATTAGCCGTGCCCTTTGAGGAAGTGCTTTTTGACACAAAACTAGTCAGGGCGTACCGAGTGGCACACTGCCATCACCCCATTGGACTACTCGGAACTACATGGGTTACCTGCATGCCGCTGGCCAGAGCTGCAGGTTTAAGGCCTCTTTTTATGCTGCTAAATGTGAGTGCATTTCTTAATCATTTTGTACAAATAAACATTTAAGTGATTTTATACTATCGAGGCATCTCTCTTTTATACATATGTGACCATTCCCACTGGAGATACTGTTTGATGATTTGAGCTGAATCGCCTTCCTCTCCCTCCAAGCCCAGCCGCCTGTCGATTGCTATTTGCTACATGCTGTTTTTGGTCTCCTCTTAATACAGGGACCATTTCCATCTGGTAAGCAGACTTGCATATGTGTGTGGTGGAGGTCTTCAACTGCATGTCACACCAGTGTCAACCATTATCCCTTGATCCCTTGAGATCGGACTGCACCTGGGTGGATGTCACTCTTTTTCTTTTTCTTGGACTTTATTACATGAACATTTATCTGTCACATTTTCTGGAATCCTGGTAGCCCTTCTGTGTCTAGTTGACAGGGGCTTTTTGTGTCTAAAGGACACTCATCAAGTGTTTTTCTTTTATTCGCTGTGGATTGTGCTTTCACTATGTATTCGATTTTTGTATGTCACACATGTCCATTCTGTCACAATTTTATCATTTATTATGCATTGATCATTAGCGCGTTTTTTTTTCCTTTTCTATCAGTATTTTATTAGTTATTATTTTGCTCACGTCATTCTTTATGTCATTTGCTTCAGAATGTTTCTCTGACAATCTGTTCAACATATATCAATGTTTAAGATTTTCTGTAAACCCGTAAAATCTAATAAAACTTATTTGAAAAAAATAAAATACAATTTTCAACTTTTTTTTTTTTTAAACAGTTGCATTCAAGACATGCCATGAATGGTGAATCAAAAAAATGTCTGTGTCTCAACCAAATTGTGTAGCCGTCAAATGGCTAATATCATAACTGATCACATGTGCAGAACCATGGCAAAGGCTAAGATGGCAGCTTCATTGGCTGTAAAGGAATTGAAGGTTTAGTTATGCTTTAAATCTTACATAAGAATTTTTTTTCAAGCACCTCCTAGTCTAGACATGACCGCTCCTTAATAGGAACTGTCATGTCTTACCATCTTTCACCATATAATTTAATACACAAAAAATTAGCTGAAACAATTTTATTTTCACTGTTCTTACTGAAGAAAGTAGCAATTACAGAGGAATCAATACATAATGTGGAAAAAACATGTTCTTCGCTAACTTATTTTGGAATATAAATAGTGCTTGATTTTCAACGTAATGAAAAAAGCCCCAAAAGACTTTTGAAAGAGAAGAACAACTAAGGTAGAACAAATAGTGTCTGCCAACAGAAAGAGGCTACTGGGGCTTTTGTTGTACGGTTCATATGAAAAATATTGAAAGGATATTGAATGTTATTGTTCTTTGGGGGAAGAATTGGCAAGAGCCCTTCAAATGATTACGAGAAACAATAGTCTGAATGCATTTTTGCATGCTGAGGGAGCTCTGGGCAAAGAGGAAAAAAAAAAGCCGTAATGTAAACATGTCTAATATACATCTAGTAAATAGACCTATTATGTGTGTGTTAATTGTTTTATGTCTGCATTATCCTTCGAGTTTTCATACAAACAAGAACATGGTAGATGCTGAAGTGTCTACGTTTTTTCATAAATACGCTGTAAAATGAATTAAAGTTTGCTCATACAAGAATATGTCCATATATTGGCTGATTAAAAAACAAAAGAGAACAGTTAAGGCTGGTTTTGCCAACAGTTAGACAACAAATCTCTGATATTCAAGGATAACTGGGATCAGTGTTAATGTAATAACACTAAGCATATGAGTGGAACATAACACCACCAAACTGATACATCACTGCTTATATATTAGTAGTAGTTAATCACATTTACCTAAATGTGTTTCATTACCTTGAAGGCCTTTTACTACTCATCCAAGTAGCTTCATTAGTTCAATAGTGTGCTGGGACCATATCCAATGTCAGGAAAATCATGGCAGACATTAAAAAGAACATACAGATGTTTGCAGACATTGTGTACATGTACTGATACACCAACCACAGATACTGGTACCTAGCAGGCTATTTAAACCTGATTTCTACATACGATCATTGTTAAATGGTATTTCAGACTGAGAATCCACAATTCCTGATCCTTAACCTTAGCAGGGATTTTTTTTTTTTTGCTGGAACTTGGTGGAACTCAGTTCCACCACCTCTGGCCCAAGCCTTTTGCTCCCTGCTTGAAATCATAAAAATCTATGCTTACAAGTAACAGCTTGTTCCCAACAGCTTCCACAGATCAGATCTTCTGAGTGGCTCCCACTGAGTGAAGAATGGAGACAAGGGAGATGCAGGTACACAGGGTGCAGTGCAAATGCCAGCATCACAACTGGTTGATCTCACCGCTAGTGAGAGAGGTGGAGCCAACTATAGTATGCAGGGAGGTACTAGAGCTCGCTAGGTGATTCAGTTTAATACATCAGCAAAAATAAGACATGTAACAGATGGTGGAGCTTTAAAAAAGATGGGGGCAGTAGAGGGGGGGTTGTATGCAGAGGTCAGAGCTGAAGAGCAGTAAACATGAGATGTGGATGGGGGATGCAGAGGTAAGCAGCTGTGGAAGAAGACTGAATTCTGCACTCTGTGTGTAGCGCACCCCTTAATTCTGCAGTTTGTGTGTAACCCCCTCCCTGAACTCTGCACTACATAATGCACTCCTGGTATTGACTCTGTTTAGACCCTCCCACTGTTAGTGAAATTTGACCACACCCATTATTTGATGCGGTTTGGAGGGTGTTTGTAAGAGACAAAGGGGGGGGGGGGTTCGTGATTGAGTTCATGTACCTATTTTCTGAGAAAAAAAGCCCTGAACCTTAGGCTTGACCTTAATACCTAAATATTGACCCAGCGTTTGTCTGATCTGTATCTGGATTGTCCTTGTCTGCTTGCATGTTTTCTGTTTGCTGCTCTTCTATGTTACCGACCTTGGGCTGGACTTTTATTGACTCGGTACCTCGCTGCCTACATGTTGCCAACTTCTGCTTGTTCCTGGCTATATTTGGGTGAACAGTTTGAGCCAAGCAAAAGTTTGGCCCGAACATCGACTGTTCGCTTACCCAAATTTGCGGGGTGCTTAGCAGGATGTTCGCCAGCTGAGCGCCCCAAAATGCACTGCGTGCTGCACAGTGCATTTTAAGCCCTGATTGGCCAAAGCTTTACCCAATCAGGGCACAGTAAATAGTTTGGTGTTAAAGAGCAGGCTAGGAAGCCAGCTGCTGCGTCCTTAACAACGGATGAGCCATCAGCTGTCAATGAGCTTCCACGCTGACAGCTAAATGACCCAAAATCCATACCAGACCCTTATGCAAGCATGCGGCCTGGCAGGACAAATATGGGGGACATGCGAACCACCAGGCCACATGCCCTCAACATGAAGAGGTGCTTTGGGGCAGGGATGCTCTGTCCCCCCCACCCTAAAGCACCATGTCCCCATGTCGAAAGGGACAGGAGGCTCCGTCTCGACAACCCTGGGCTGTGGTTATGAGGGTCTGTGGACAGGGTGCTTATTAGTTAATTTGGTCCTGTCTAAATTGGCCCTAGTATGTGTATGAATGTGTGTTAGGCCCTTTTCACATTGAAGCGTATTTCAGGCATTTTAGTGCTAACAATAGCGCATAAATAATGCCTGAAATAATCCTGCCCCAGCATTCTCAATGCAATGCTTTTACACTGAGGTGATGTGCTGGCGGGAGGAAAAACATTCTTCTGCAAGCAGCATCTTTGGAGCGGTATAGGAGCGGGGTGTTTACCACTCCTATATCGCTCCTTTCCATTGAAATCAATGGGAAACTGCAATAAGACCACGGTACTTACCCTTTTTTGGACACTAGGAGGGGTTAAAACTGCACCGTTAGTTTCCGAATATCATGGTAAATATGACGGTTTAGCGGCGCTAAAAATCGCACCGCTTTACCGCCACCACACCTTCCCTGCCCAGTGTGAAAGGGGCCTTAGGGACCTTAGGTTGTAAGCTCCTTGAGGGTAGGGACTGATGTGAATGTACAATGTATATGTAAAGCAGGTACATAAGGCACTTAGGTATATAAGTACCTAAAATAAATAAAAAAATCATCACAGCATTTTCATAGTAATAGTCAGAAGATAAACGTGACCCTGGAACCCCTGAACTCCACCCCATTCAGTGATTGAGCACAATTTTGTTAGTACTCTCTAAAGCACTATGCAATCAAATAATATATAAATGAATACAATAAATGGGTTTAATCACTTTTTTTCTTCTTTTATACAGCCGTTACATAATATCAAATTATGGAAAATAAAAAGAAAGCAACATGAGTTCAGATAATTCTTAATCTGAGAACATGTATGTTTTTTTTCTTTCTTTTTTTTGGGGTGGCCAAGTCTTATTCTTTGATCTGATTATTACACACACTGGCTCATTACAGCATTCTCTAATTACTTCATCGTACAATTCTGTATTGCAGGGGCTATCATAAGCAAGATCTAAGAAAGCTAATTTAATAAAAGTGCAAACCACTGTCCTCTAGCACATAGCAACTAAATTGTATTAAAAATCATCAGCACACTAGAAAAGGCAAGTGACTAATTAGTTTTAGCTAGTTACAGTCATTTTGTATTACTATAAGGCACTTTGCACCAACATATGCAAAATATTCTTTGAGCAGGTGAAGTCATGAGTAGGTTCTTTTTTTTTTCTCTGGTGAGGATAAAGGAAAGGCAAATAAACTCCTGCTTAGCTTTCCCTCTTTTCTTATTTGAATATGAATTTGTTTAAAATACACTATAGTGTCAAAAGTATTTGGACACCTTCATTTACACGCACATAAAATTTTACGGCATTCCAGTCTTAGTCTGTAGGGTTCAATATTGAGCTAGCACACCCTTTGC
Source organism: Rana temporaria (assembly GCF_905171775.1). Taxonomy (NCBI): domain Eukaryota; kingdom Metazoa; phylum Chordata; class Amphibia; order Anura; family Ranidae; genus Rana; species Rana temporaria. The sequence continues at coordinate 137,092,504 of NC_053499.1, read as the reverse complement.
AGTTATAACAACTTCAGTTCTTCTGGGAAGGCTGTCCACAAGGTTTAGGAGTGTGAGATCAGGCACTGATGCTGGATAAGAAGACCTGGCTTGCAGTCTCTAATTCATCCCAAAGGTGTTCTATCGCGTTAAGGTCAGGACTCTGCGCAGGCCAGTCAAGTTCTTGCACCCCAAACTTGCTCATCCATGTCTTTATGGACCTTGCTTCTATTCACTATTTACATATTCTTAGCAAGCAGTAAAGCCTCGTACACACGACCGAGGAACTCGACGGGCGAAACACATCATTTTCCTCGTCGAGTTCCTTGTTAGGCTGTCGAGGAACTCGACAAGGCAAGTTTCTCCATTCCCGTCAAGGAAATAGAACTTGCTCTCTTTTTGGTTCGTCGAGTTTTTCGACAGTTTCCTCGACGAAAATGTACACATGACCGGTTTCCTCGGCAAAAAAATATCTCCCAGCAAGTTTCTTGCTGGTTTTTGCCGAGAAACTCGGTCGTGTGTACGAGGCCTAAGGCTTAAAAATGTTACTTATGTTATTACACTGCATTTTCTAGGAGAAAAGTTCCTGCGTAATGATCAGTAAAATATTTACATATAGATGCGTTTAAATGTATAGGGGCTCATGCACACTGCAGCTAAAAAAAGAAAAGCTGCTTTTACAGGCATTTGGCATTTCACTGCCTTAAAGAAGCTTGTGCTTTTTTGTTGTCTTTTGCACAAATGTTTCCCATTTTTTTGTTTGTTTTTAAGATTTTTCAAGCTTTTCTGAGCTTAGTGGTGCTTTTTCACACTTCTTCGAGAATATTTAGCTAGACTCTTTGACTTAGACTGTTTGATTTCCAAAATTATGCTCCTAGAACACCTGACGGTGCTCCCTGTATGTTGGGCCTCTGTATGTTGCCAGACTGTGTAAAAGTCTCAGGCCTCGTACACACGACCGCTTTCCTCATCAGAATCCATCAAGAAACTTGGTGGCAGAGCTTTTTTGCAGAGGAAAACGGTCTAGTGTATGTTTTTCGTCGAGAAAACAGTTGTGGAACCCGACGATAAAAAAAGAGAACAAGTTCTCTTTTTCCTCGTTGCGAGTCTCAATTTCCTCATCGTGTTTCTCGTCGGGCTGGTTTACGACGAGAAACACGTTCGTGTGTATGCTTAGAAACCCGTGCATGCTCAGAATAAAGTATGAAACAGGTGCGCACCTTCGGTAAAAGTAGCGTCCGTAATGGAGATAGCACATTCGTCACGCTGTAACAGACTGAAAAGCGCGAATCGTCTCTCACCAAACTTTTACTTAACACGCAGTAACATGAGATTAGCAAAAGCAGCCCCAAGGGTGGCGCCAGTGGAATCTAACTTCCCCTTTATAGTGCCGTCGTACGTGTTGTACGTCACCGCGTTTGAGAACAACAAGATTTTGTCTTGACAGTGTGTACTTGATTCTGAGCATGCGTGGATTTTTAACCAATGGTTGTGCCTACTAACGATCGGTTTTGACCTATCGGTTAGGAATCCATAGGTTAAATTTAAAGCAAGTTGGCTTTTTTTTTAACCTATGGATAAATAACCTATGGGGCCCACACACGATTGGTTTTGACCGATGAAAACGGTCCATCAGACCGTTGTCCTCTGGTTAACCTATCGTGTGTACGAGGCCTAACAGTGCATATTTCTAGCACTGATGACTGTAATAAAGTCACTGCTTCCCCAAAAAAGTGTCAAAGTGTCAGTTAGGTGTCCGATTTGTCTTCCGCAATGTCGCAGTCCTGCTATCACTCCCCTTATTGGTAAAAAAAAGAAAGACGTGAACGTAAATTACGCTAAGCCCCATTCACGGACGACTTACGCAAACGACGTAAAAATTTAAAAATTTGACGCGGTTCCTGCGCCATCTTTTTGGTGGTTTATCTTTATGCCTGAAAACGCCTTACGTAAACGGCGTATCTTTACTGCGACAGCCGTGCGTATGTTCGTGAATAGGCGTATCTCGCTGATTTACATATTCTAGGCTTAAATCTGCATACACGCCCCTAGTGGCCAGCGTAAATAGGCAGCTAATATACAACGGCGTAGGAAGACTTACACCACTCGTATCTTAGCAACATTCAAGCGTATCTCAGTTTGAGAATACGCTTAAATATACGACGGCGCAGATTCGGAGTTACGACGGTGTATCTACTGATATGCCGTCGTATCTCTACCTGAATCTGGCTATATCATTTTTGTGCAAACCAATCAATATATACGCTTATTGGGATTTGTATTACCAAAAATATGTAGCAGAATACATATTGGTCTAAATTGATGAAGAAATTAGATTTTTTACATTTTTTTATTGGATGTATTTCATATCAGAAAGTAAAAAAATAAATATATATATATATACAGTGTATATATATATATATATATATATATATATATATATATATATATATATATATATATATATATATATATTTTACTGTCGTTCTTTTTTTTTTTTTTATAGCGCAAAAAATAAAAATCGCAGAGGTGATCAAATACCACCAAAAGAAAGTTCTATTTGTGGGAAAAAAGAATATTAATTTTATTTTGGTACATTGTCACACGATGGCCCAGTCTTGAAGAAGGGTAAACCTTCCGGGGTTAAAGCGGGAGTTCACCCATTTAAAAAAAAAAAAAAAATCTCCCCTTAGCTTCCTGCTCGTTCGGTCTAGGGGAATCGGCTATTTATATTAAAATATGTGCAGTACTTACCCGTTTTCGAGCTGCATCTTCTTCCGTCGCTTCCGGGTATGGGTCTTCGGGAGCGGGCGTTCCTTCTTGATTGACATTCTTCCGAGAGGCTTCCGACGGTCGCATCCATCGCGTCACTCGTAGCCGAAAGAAGCCGAACGTCGGTGCGGCTCTATACTGCGCCTGCGCACCGACGTTCGGCTTCTTTCGGAAAATCGTGACGCGATGGATGCGACCGTCGGAAGCCTCTCGGAAACCTGTCAATCAAGAAGGAACGCCCATTCCCGAAGCCCATACCCGGAAGCGACGGAGAGGATGCGTCTCGTAAACGGGTAAGTACTGCACATATTTTAAAATAAATAGCCGATTCCCCTAGTAATAACGAGCATGAAGCTAAGGGGGAAAAGTGCCCTCTAAGGGTGAACCCCCGCTTTAAAGTATTTTACTGATCATTACACAGGAACTTTTCTCCTGGAAAAAATATGTGTAATAACATTAGTAAAAATGTTTACAGCTGTGTTAAAGTGGTCCCGGGTGTTGAATAGGATCTTCTGGGAATCTGCCGGTCCAGCGCGCATGCGTGGGAGTGACGTCATCGCCGCTCCGGCCAGTCACAGCGCCGGAGCTGTGATACCCGGAAGGCACTCGGAGGAGACATGGCGGAGGAGGGGAACAAGAAGCGCTTTGGGGGCTTCGATCTCAGGTAAGTCATTCATAATAAGCTAGTATCAGGGGCGGACTGATCATTGGGACTCTCGGGCACTGTCCGAGGGCCCCATGCCACTAGGGGGCCCATCAGGGTTGCCAGGCTCAATAAAACCAGGGACAGTATGTAAAAATCTGTGTTTTTTTTACATCTGTCTCTGATATGTCCAAAACCGACATCCTTTTGATGTGAAAATCCTGAGATTTTAGCTGCCCTGCCTCTGTACTGCCTCCTGGCGTGGTGGCCATCTTAAGCCCAGGGGCCCCATAATCTTCTATTGCCCGGGGGCCCCATGAGTTGTCAGTCCACCCCTGGCTACTATGCAATGCATTTTTAGGAAGTTTTACGGGCAAGTGCTTGATTCACAAAGCACTTGCCTGTATAGTTGCGGCGGCGTAGCGTAAATCCCCTGGCGCAAGCCCGCTTAATTCACATGATCCGGGTAGGGGGCGTGGATCATTTAAATTAGGCGCGTTCCTGCGCCGAACGTACTGCGCATGCGCCGTCCCTAAAATTTCCCAACGTGCATTGCGCTAAATGACGTCGCAAGGACGTCATTGGTTTCGACGTGAACGTAAATGGCGTCCAGCCCTATTCACGGACGACTTACGCAAACAACATACATTTTTAAATTTCGACGCGGGAACGATGGCCATACTTAACATTGGCTGCGCCTCATATAGCAGGGGCAACTTTACGCGTCACAAATCTTACGTAAACGTTGTAACTTCACTGCATCGGTCGGGCGTACGTTCGGGAATTCGCGTATTTTGCTAATTTGCATACTCGATCGGGAAAATGACGTCGGCGACACCTAGCGGCGAAAAAAAAAATTGCATTTAAGATCCGACAGCTTAAGAGCCTTACGCCTGTCGGATCTAATGGTTATCTATGCGTAACTGATTCTATGAATCAGGCGCATAGATACGATGGGCGGACTCAGAGATACGACGGTGTATCAGGCGATACGCCGGTGTATCTCTTTTGAGAATCTGGCCCTTAGTGCACAGTCAGTCAAAATTTGCTGATCTGCCTCCACCAGCTGTTCTCCAAATCATTCCTGAATCCTGAACAGAGCTGGACTGAATGTTGCCCCTGTACATTTCATAAAATATATCAGCTAGAGATCAACAGCCCATGGGTTATTTTTCCTGCTGCAGACTCAAGAAGCAATTAAAATGTTAATATTTACCAAACATTTTCTTAAAATCTTTAGAGAATATTTGGCAATGCACAAAGTGTGATGAAAAAGTATTTTGTTCATTTCATGACTATGTGCAGCTACTGTTTGGCATTTAAGTAAATCCGAGTAAATCTGCACTTTTTTATTAAAATCACACTTCAGAGACTTTGCTCAGGTGTTGTTCCACCGTTTATTTGTATTGTACTCAGATATATGGAAATAAAAATCGCATGGATGCTAAAGGCACAAAGTTATCCTGAACTTTACAGTAAAAGCTTTATTTTTAAAGGAGTCTACTCAAAATAAATAAATGCCTGTCAATTTTTATTTTTCTATTTCAGTGCATGCCATGCATATTATTATGTATAAAGTAAAAACAAAGCTGTCAAAAGAAGGTTGTCACTTTCTGAAGTCATGCAACATATTCTAATAGCTTTGAGTTAAAGTGAATCTAAAGTCTATTTTTTTCTCTCTGAATATAACAAACTTGTTATATTAACCTCCTCTGTTGCAGTTGGCTTTGCAAAGTGCAGGCCGGATCCTCCTCTTCTCGGGTCCCTCTTCTACTCTTTTCACAACATACTCACGCATCTAAATGATGTACACTATTTTTACACATTTACATATATTTATTTACATTTGCGTATATATTTATGTATGTATCTTTTTTCACTTCACATTTTTCATTTTTCCTTGCCCACATTGATGGCCTAGGTAGAGGATATGTTCACATAGATTGTACTATATATACAGAATATCAATATGCTTTCTAATAGCTATGTAGCCTGGACCTTTATATTTATGGTTGCATTTGTTGCTGTGTGTTTACATGTGATCTCCATCACTAATCTAATTTGGATGACCTTTTCATCCATTGGTCCACCTCTATGATTGGTGGAGGGGGATCACATGGTTGGTGCATATACCATATATATTTTATCATGTTTTAATTGTACATTAGCCACTAATTGTGTGCGAAACGCGTCGGCTGTCCCCTTATGTGACTGTATCTTTGGATGTACATGTCTTACTTTTATCAATAAAGACAACTTCCTCAAGTTTATCCGGAGTGCGGCTGTCCATCGATTTCCATGTTTTCCATGTTTGCCTAGTGCATTGCCAGCACCTTGGACTCCTGGGAGGTTCCTCCAATTGTCTGCTAAAGATCCACTCCCTTCCCTCTTCTACTCTCCTGGCCCCTCTCTCCTGTCCAGTGCCGGCACAGCAAGCAGCTTGCTGTGGGGGCACCCAAGCCGAGCTGCAGCTCTGTGTGTCCATTCAAACACAGAGCTGTGGTTCAACCCCACACCCTCTCTTTCCTGATTGGCTAACTGACTTTGATTGACAGCATTGGGAGCCAATGTCACCGCTATGGTGTCTCAGCCAATCAGGAGGTGGACATCGCTGGACAGAGATAGGGCTCTGGTAAGTATTAGGGGGGCTCTTGCACACAGAAGGCTTTTTATCCAAATGCATAGAATGCATAAAGATAAAAAACCTTCTGACTTTACAAGATATTTCTTGCACCTACAGGTAAGCCTTAATCTAGGCTTACCTGTAGGTGCAAGAAATGTCTCCTTAACCTACACGGTTTAGGAGATATATGCAGAAAACACTGCACCAATGTCTACGGCGCATGCGCGCCATAGACAATGGCGCAGGCGCACTGAGCGTCCCTACATTCTGAATGGAATCATGCTGGGATTATGCCGTCCTGCGCGCATGCATGGGAGTGACGTCATCGCCTCTCCGGCCAATCACAGCCGCTGAGCGGCGATAGCAGTAAGAAGCTTGGAGGGGGCATGGCGGCGAAGGGGAACGAGGAGCACTGTGGGTGCTTGTGCCCATAGCATCCCTAGGAACCACTCATGTCCCTTTTAAGTCAATGACATCACTGTCCAAATATAGCCTTGTTTTGTAAATGTGTACTAAGGGGTACTAAGTTTCCTATACTCATTCACTTGGGAGGGGGCGATATGTGGGATGTCTATTAATAAATTGGCCACAAATCAAACCCGTGCAGATTTGTTCATCCTTTTTAATGATTTCTTACTCTATATATAACGTTTTAGTTTTAGATATGCATTAAGTGCTTTTTCATTTTTGAAGAAATTTGGCATTATCTGACAAATGGGGGAGCTGACGTTTACTGACAGGTGTCATATACCTAATTTCATAGCGCGGGGCTTCAAAGAACAATTTTTTACAACTCGATCAAACAAAGTTATGTGCCCAATTCAACACGTGAATAAATTAATAAATAACAACAGATTGTGGATGGGGAAGTTTCAAGTTAACCTTGAAAGGTTCTCAGCCAATTTTAGCTCTCATGTCGGGGTTAAAGAGGTACTAATCAAGGTGAAGACAAGGATGTTCTGAAATAATCTGAACTTGTTATATCCCTGCAGCTAATTCATTTGACTATAGCATTCTATGCTGTAATGAGCCATGACAGGTCCCATCTGTTTCAAGTACGTAAAAAGTTCTCTAAGTGACAGAAACCATTAAAGTATGTATGAATTTACTTGAAATAATACGTTCTAATAATCAATGAAATATCCAACCATGGCAGCTTTTCACTGATAGGATTAAGAGTTCAAGTCTTTGTCTATTACACCGTTCTAAAACTTGTTCCAGGAAAATTTCGAACCTGATGTTATGTGAACAGTTAGCTTAGAAGAAGTAGTTACTTTGGGAATTTAAAATGTTGAGTTGTTCCCCTCCTGTACTAAAATTGAATTTGCTTTTTTCACTGTACACTGTGAGTTTCTCAATATCTTCATTAGAAGCTGCAACAAGTGAGATAGCGTATGCCTTAATTTTTTAGAACATTCAGCATAATATGGTCTTCAATCATATCCTCCCAGCCTTGCGGTCATTGTTCTGCCCCTCTCATTCATTGGATTTTAATTTTTTTTTAATGATGAAGGTTCAGTAGTGCATGTGGACATTAGGGAAGTCTGCATGCAACCCTCTCTCCAGAGGGCTCTGTATGGAAGATTCAAGAGATGCAGCGGGTTTTGGAAGTGAATAGTCAGGCCTCGTACACACGGCCGAGGAACTCGACGTGCCAAACACATCGAGTTCCTCGGCCAGTTCAGCACTGAAGCCGCCGAGGAGCTCGGCGGGGCGAGAGCTCCCATAGAACAACGAGGAAATAGAGAACATGTTCTCTATTTCCTCGTCGAGCTCCTCGTCGGCTTCCTCGGCCGAAAGTGTACACACGACCAGTTTCCTCGGCAGAATTCAGCCAGAAACTCGGTCGGAAGCTGAATTCTGCCGAGGAAACTGGTCGTGTGTACGAGGCCTCAGAGTTTACTTAACCCTCCTGGCGGTGTTCCTGAGTCTGACTCGGGGTTAGATTTCTGTGCTGCGATCGGTAACCCCGAGTCAGACTCGGGCTCGCCTCGCTGGATCCACAGACTGTGTTTACTTACCTTGTCCCTGGATCCAGCGATGCCACCGTGCTGTGTGAGTGAGCGGGACCTCGCTCAATTCACACGTCCTCCTGTGCCGCCGATCTCCGTTCCCTGCGACGTTACGACGCACAGGAGCGGAGAACGGCGCCAAATTCAAAAACGTAAACAAACACATTACATACAGTATACTGTAATCTTATAGATTACAGTACTGTATGTAAAAAATACACCACCCCCCTTGTCCCTAGTGGTCTGCCCAGTGTCCTACATGTACTTTTATATAATAAAAACCTTTCTTTCTCCCTGCAAACTGTAGATTGTCCATAGCAACCAAAAGTGTCCCTTTATGTCAAAAATGGTTTTAGAGCAGCTAGAAAACAGCGATAATAAATTATAATCACTTGCAGAATTGTGCGATAGCGATTTGTGGGGAAATTCGTCATAAAAAAATAAAAGTAATGACAGCGACAATTCTGCAACTGAGCAAATTTCAGTGATTTTGAGTTGATTACATTATTGAATAATTTTTATTATAATTATATTATTATTTGTTATAATTATTTATAATTATTTATTATATTATAATTTATAATTTAGTTTTTTTTTAAATGTCATACCCGGGATCCCTACAATACTCTTGTTTGGTCAGATTTAAGTGAGTTATTCCTAAGAATTACAGGCCTACAGTATAAAACGCCAAATTTCCTTGCAAATAATGGTACCGCTTTCAGCACCTTTTTTCTGAAAGAATCATACCGCCAGGGAGGTTAAGTTCAGCCCAATGTGTGAGTACAGAAGATAAAAAAACTTTTTTTTGTCCATCATATTTTTTGCAAAATATGAGGATCCATCAAAGATGCTAAAACAGATTTTTTATACAGCATGATAAACATGCTGGTCTTACATTTGCCTAAAAAAGCAATCACTTGTAAACGATTGCGTTAGCTTGGATAAGATTATAATTGCATTGTGTCAACATCTTATTTAATGTTTTTATGTGATTATCTGTGATACAGAGGTTCCTCTGCTAGGGCTGGAATGTAATTTGTATTGACTATTTTATACACAGACATCTCTATTGTGCAGCCAAGTTAAAAATAAAACATCCAGTGTATGGCTTTGATCACTAAGCTGGCCTGGCCATACAATGATCAAACTTTGTTTGGTTTATGAAATTCGACCTCTGGGTGGCCCTGTTGGCACCCTACCACCAGACATCCTTCAATCCCAAAATTGAAAGAGATGCTTGGATAATCTCCACCAAAAAAAAGTGGTTGTAGCCAATCAGCAGCAATCACTGTTTGGCAGTCCCTGCTCTATCCTGGTCACCCATGACAGAGACAATCCTACTCATGACACAACCAAGACACTACCTTTGTTTATTCAGCCCCAAGGCTCAGATGCCTCCTCCCCAGGATAGTTTTACATTTTATCTCATCCTGATAGTGCCCCAAAAAATGTTCATAAGATTTGCAGGGTCAAATTTCAGCACATCAGCAAAGGAATGGCCTAGGATAGTAAGGCTCCAGGGATGGCAGATGAGTAACCACACATCATGTTGTTAAGTCAGTAACACAATCTCATTTAACATCAAAGAATCCAGACTGCCATCTTTCCTGCCAATGTCATTGTTTTGGTCTTCATCGTGCATTTTGTTTACTTTGAGAATGTCATATTTCAAGAAGTGTGTCAGGGTAGAGCCATACACAGGCACCTGAACTGTCCCCTAAACAGAATGTAGATTGTTTGTTCAGCGCTGTATCTGATCTCTTTACATGTCAGTGCAAAGTTAGCTTGTAATACTACATTGATGGCTTATTTACACTATGTGGAGCATAGGTCTCCTTTCGTGTTTCTTTTAAAAGTACGTACATGGATATCTGCTTTCAGAAGTGTCCTTTGACATTAGAATTCCATGTGTGCTGTGTTTTTAAGTGATAGAGTATCTTTAAGCAGTCCTAAGGCAGACCATACATGGTTTGAATCTTGGTCTGGTTCAGTAGGAATTGGTCGAGATTCAAACCATTAGATGGCAGGCTGTATCAAGTTGTTCGATCGATCAGCTTGGGTACAACCAGCCTGCCGGATTGGATTTGCTTACAAATATCGTAAGCGGCTGTTATAACCACTAGCAATAATTATAATCATCTTCCCCCGCCTCCATTAACTATTAATTATTTCACTATTTATTTTATGTATGCACAATGAGCACTATATTATATTGAAGTGCAGTATATTATTTATATAGAGTTGGTGAGATAGTGTAAACTCTAATTACAGTTCACCAACTGTGCATCAAAACTGTTAGAAGAGTAGGGTGACTATTTTCTCTACACTTCATACATAATTTCTAAGTGTAAAACCCCAGTGTGGTAAACCTGTGTCTATCACCCTCACCACCTCCAGGTTTGGCATGTCTTGTATAGCTCTCACATCTGGTTTAAAGCAGAGTTCCAACCAAAAGTGGAACTTCCGCTCATTTGTCTCCTCCGCTCCTCTGGTGCCACAATTGGCACCTTTCAGGGGGGAGGGGGGACAGGGTACTGCTTCCAGAAGTCCACGCCGTGGCCCATGACGTTACCGCAGGGCTCCCTCTTCCCTCTATCTCTGGGCCAGTAGGAGAGAGGAGCAGGGCCTCACGCATGCTCAGCAGGGTTCCTGGTGTGAGGCCATAAGTCTACACTGCCGGGTTCCCTTATCCGTAATGGCAGTGGCAGAACCTGACAACCGATGGAAACATCAGTTGCAGTGCTGACATCGCTGGACTCCAGGACAGGTAAGTGTCCTATTATTACAAGCCAGCAGCTGCATTTTGTGTAGCTGCTGGCTTTTTATTTTTATTTTTTTAGGACGGACCTCCACTTTAAGTAGTGTGTTATTAAATGGGGTAGAGGTAAAGGGGTACAAAGTAGTTGACCGAAGGGGAGTAGGAAGTCTAAATTTAGTCCTGACTAGGCACTGCCAAGACTTAGGTTCATATGAAATTAGACCCAGCAGATTTTATAAATAAAGCTATTAGAAAAAAACTATTTTTTAAATGTATTTTTATATTCTGATCCAGAGGACAGTGGTAAACTTGTAACTACTTAAATGGAAGGTCCACTTTGGCAGCACAAACCTACTGGCCTCAACATAGAATAATATTTCTGCACAAAATTATAAAGTAGGGTAGCGTAGCAGCCTAGCTAAGCCCCATGTCAGCACTACTTGAAAATAAATAGTGAAATGAATAATGCAATATTATGTGAATCATGCCACGATGTAACAAGTCTAGAGGAAGTCTCGCTACGAGAAGCGCTCTGTGCCGCTGGATTACTTTTTAAAATATTTGAAAATACGCAAATCATTTCTAGCACTCACACATCACAATACATCCTTAAAAAGAAACCTTCTGTACAAACGTAATTCATAGCGCATATGTCAAATTTGTTGTGTCCAGCTAAGCTGAACAAAACTGAGCCAGAAACAATTTTAGGAAGAACAATTACTCCTATTTCTAAATACTGCACATCATTTCTTCTAGTAGGGAAAAGCTAGCATGTGTAACAGGTAACTGCTTATGAATTATTCACAGTCTGCGGCCTGAGAATATATTGCAAATAAAGAATACATTTGCCATCTGCATGCAGAGAAGCCTTTGATAAGCATTCATTAGTGGAAACTTCTTACCTGTGTGACTGCAGTATTGTGGATAAAGTCCTTGGATGAAAATTCAATCCAGATTTAGCCTTTTAATTTAATTTTAGGTGAAAAGTCTAATATTCTGTCTTCAGAAGTTTAGTTTAAAGTGAAATTATCAAAGTCGCTGTAGGTCTGGGAAGGGGAAAGTTTTGGAGAATAATTTTTACCGTGTAACAGATATAGTTTTTCTCATTTATCTATTTTTATTAAAATATTGGGGAAAGAGTGGTTGGAAAATGTAGAACAACTGTAATAAATTGCAAAAAGAATGATGGCAACTCGATTGCTTCTTCCTAAATCTTTATTGAGCACAAATAGCAGTGCGACATCAAAACGCTAACATGTTTCGGCAAAAGATAGTAAAGTGAAAGCTTTTGCGCTGGGCGTGGATATCTTTGAGACCACATTGTTCCTATTGTGGATATCTCCAGGGGAGAAGTTTAGTTATCATCTACACAGGGTTTTGAGAACCAGCAGCCCTATATGGGGATTTCTCCACACATAGGACTTCCTCCACTATTCAGTGTATGCACTGATATATATTGAACATTTATGCACACACCTTTGATGGACATTTTTGGTGTTTATATAGTATTTGCACTTAGTGCTCATCCATTATATTTTGTGTTTATTGTCACTTATTTACATTATCACATCAGGAAGTTTCTTTAGCGCTAATCACCCTTTTTTATTATTTTATTAATGTTTCGGCAAAAGCCTTCTTTCAGACTTTCCTAAAACTTTCCCAACATCACGTGGTTTCCTTCAAGAGGAAGGCTTTTGCCGAAACATGTTAGCGTTTTGATGTCGCACTGCTATTTATGCTCAATACATTTTTTAGAAAAAGCAATCGAGTTGTCGGAATTCTTTTTGCAATTTTGTTTTATGGGACATAATGGCCTGAGCACTGTTATTCAGCTCATCATCCTACAAATATGCGTTAGAGGTTGGGTGAGTTTTTGTCTATATTAACAGTAATAAATTACAGTAGAAAATAATTAAGTCAATTTGGAAAGAATTTTGGATTTAGCATTTGTTACTTTTGGTTAGCAAGAGTATAAACCTATCACCTATTACTCCCAACTATATGGTGGCCAAATATTTGTGGACACCTTATTATTACACCTATATGAGTCTGTTGGTCATCCCACTCCTAGACTTATGGGCAGTAATTTGGAATTGCTTCCCTTTTCCGCTGTAACAGCCTCCATTCTTCTAGGAAGGCTTTCCACAAGATTTTATGAAGTATGCATTTTTGCTTATTCAGTCAGAAGAACATTTATGACATCAGATACTGATGTTGGACAAGACAACCTGGCTTGCAATTGGTGTTCTAATTCATCCTAAAGGTGTGGACTCCCAAGTTTTTCCATACCCAACTGGTCAAACCATATCTTTTCGGACCTGGATTTGAGCAGTCATGAAAAAACCGAATAGGAACTCCATCCAAACTGTTTCCACAAGATTTGAAGTGCACAATTGTCTAAAACTGTGATCCTCATACTGCAGCCCTTTGCTTGCCTCTATCTGACTTTTGGGGCACCATGACATCCACTGACATCAATGATGGGGCACCATTCCTACCTTGAATACAAACAATGGGGCACCATTCCTCCCACTGATACCAGAAATAGGACACCATTCCTTCTACTAAAACCACTGATGGGGCACTGTTTACTCTTATTGAAACCAGGGCATTTTCTAATCCCATTGGCCACAGTCTGTCCCCCAAATCCTCAAGGACAGTAAACTGGCCCTTTGTTCGGAGAGTTTGGAGAGTCCTGGTCTAAAATGTACTTGTACCGTATGCTGCAGCAAAAAAAGGTTGCTACTTTTGGCCATATAGTGCACCCTTACTAAAGAGACATCCTTATTATTGTCCTAACCAGATTTTTACAAATTTCCTGTCTCCTCTTTGATGTAGGATCTTTGTAGCAGTTGTTTAAATATTAAAAAGGGGGGTATAACTGTTTAATATTTGGTAAATGCTAGTTCATTCAATTATAATGTTTAATAATTGAAAAATACTAGATTAAATTACTATATGGTTGTATTTTTAACCAGTTGTGGCAATTAGCGTGCAACACAAGCCCAAAAAACATAGTTGAAGTACACAGGAAATGTGTAGTATGCCCTGTTATTCTGCCCTACCAATATTTGCATTTTAGTATAAAAACAGCAGCTTTTACAGCAGGTGCTAATAAAAAATTGACCTTCTAACCTTGAGTCTATAAACCTTGTTCAGAGGCAGGATAGATATAGCAAACTACAAAAAATCAACATTGTTAGTTTGTATTTACTCTGTTGTATTCATATGAAGGGATGAGCTTCAATCTGCCTATGGTGTCAGTTAAAGCAACCTAACAAAAAATATGAATTCTGTAGATTCAAGATTTGCAGTTCAGGAGAAATTATGTGTAGATTCACCCAAACCATAATGCACTGCATAGACTTTGAACTGTGTCCAGCATACTTAGAAGGATCAATAAGGTGGCTTTTGGGTAAGCCAACCCCCTCACTATAAAAAGGATGCACATAATTGCTATAGTGTCAGTATATTGGAAGCTGCTGCAGCAAAAGCATAGGGAGAGCTGACAAATTGCATAGGGAGTTGAGTAGAATCTGATTCTTCTTATTGTCGGCGGCTTTCTTTCAATATGTTTTCTTATTAATTTGAGGTCAGTGGTCATTTTTAGCTGTTGTTCTGTCCATATTAAACTTTTCTTTTTTTACTGCAAGGACTCCCTTTAAAATAAAGTGGACTTTTGTTTCAGGTGTAGTATTTGCGGGTTTTCATTCCTTTTGTGTTTTTTACATGTTTGTTTTAAGTTGATATGGCCTTTTTTTTTAAGTTTAAGGTGCTCAAAACCCAGCAACCACTGACCATCTGCTCTTGGAGTTGCCTTTTATTTAAAGTGCACCACTGCTAGGTTGGTACGACTTATGGGTATATCATAATTTGTTGGTTCTATAGTCAATTTGGCAAAACTGATGGCCTAGTAGCATTTGATAATCCAAACCAGTGGTGCGCTAGAGCCATCTGTGGCTCCTCCTATCTTCTTGCTAGGTAATTTAAGGGCGGGTGGTGGTTGGGGGGCTGGCCTGGCCGGGGAACAGGATGATCCCATTAGGGGTGCCCGGAACAGGAGGGACCCCCCGTTTGTCCCCCTAGCCTGCTGCCATACTACCTTTTTACCTACTAGCTAGGGGTGCGGACCTACCCTACTCTCATTGAGCCCACTGTGGCGCCCTGATACACCAGATGGGGCCTTGTTGCTGATACACTGTTTTTATTCATCACCTCTTTATGGTGTTGTGTTTATTGCCTTTTGTCGTGCCGATATTCTGTTATGCCTAACTTTTGCTTTAAAAAATAAAAATCTATTGAAAGTAAAGCACATTACTGCTATGTTTGAAAGAGAAAATAAGAAAAAAATTGTGCAGGAATAGTGTACATCTAAACCACTTCACACTATATCACTCACACTGACCACATGCTACTGTCCCCATAGATAAAGTAAAAGATACACCTGTTAGGCCTATTATCCTTGGTTAAAACTGTTCAGCTGTTGGCACATCTGTTGCAGTATCCTAATTTATGTAGTAAAACTCCTGTCTGTGCTCTTTTTCCATAGTAAATGTAATCCTAGTCTTGTTTATTACAAGTTTTTGCTACTGGTCAACTTTATACTGCAGTCTCCTCTGTAGTATCTAAATTCTTGTAGTAAAGACCCAACTTTTGATATTGTTCTACTTTTTATACTGCTGTTGTGTCATCTGTGGTCTTTTCATTTATGTAGTGAAATTCCTTGCCTGTACTTTCTGTTTCTGGTACATTCCAGATAATTCTCCCTCACTAAAAATGTACACTGCTTGGTAGGAACTGGTCAGGGCAAGACAGTTTTGCATCACAGAAATTACTATCCTATTTCCATGCAATGCCAAGCTGCGGTTTCCAAAGCAAGCAAAGTCCTTTCTTGTATTAAGAGAGGTATGGACTCCAGAGACAGAGATATCATTTTGCCCCTGTACAAATCATTAGTAAGACCTCATCTGGAATATGTAGTTCAGCTTTGGGCACCAGTTCTCAAAAAGGATATCAGGGAACTTAAGAAAGTGCAGAGAAGGGCAACCAAACTGATAAGAGGAATGGAGGAGCTCAGCTATGAGAGGAACTGAATGTATTCCCTCTTGAGAAGAGGAGAATAAGGGGGGATATGATCAACATGTACAAATATATAAGGGGTCCATATAGTGAACTTGGTGTTGAGTTATTCACTTTACGGTCAACACTGAGGACAAGGGGGCACTCTTTATGTCTAGAGGAAAAGAGATTTCATCTCCAAATACGGAAAGGTTTCTTCACAGTAAGAGCTGTGAAAATGTGGAACAGACTCCCTCCAGAGGTGGTTCTGGCCAGCTCAGTAGATTGCTTTAAGAAATGCCTGGATACTTTCCTAAATGTACAGAATATAACTGAGTACTGACATTTATAGGTAAAGTTGATCCAGGGTAAATCCGATTGCCTCTCGGGGGATCAGGAAGGATTTTTTTTCCCCTGCTGTAGCAAATTGAATCTCATGCTCTGCTGGGGTTTTTTGCCTTCCTCTGGATCAACTGTGGGTATGCAGTTGGGTGTATGGGATTGTACTGTGTTTTTTATTTTGTTTGTTTATTTATTAATTTTTTTGTGGTTGAACTGGATGGACTTGTGTCTTTTTTCAACCTGACTAACTATGTAACTATGTAACTATGAATTACCTGTATGTAACCCAAGCCATTTGTAGAAAAAAATTAATACTGCTGCCGCTTGTACTGTTCTGTAACACTACTTGCAGCTTTAAGGAATCATTGGCCCTCAAATATTTGTATTGTTAATGTTGTCCTTTGAAGCTGCAGGAAAGGACCCGCTTCCTGTTGTACAGAAATCAGTGCATCTCGGGTGCAATGCAATGCTCCTGCACACACTGCCTGTAGCTCTGATGCCCATACCCCTGTACAGGCTTTCAGTTACAGCGTTGTAACTGTGTAAATGGACTATGAGCGTACTGATCAGCAGTATCAGATGGGACTGCAGCTATGTGAGTGGAGCATTGTTTTCAAAATGTGACAGTGGGTTCGGGGAGAAGAAACCCCATTTGTTGTCACAGGGATGGTGGTGGGAGGCCGGTGAATAGGAGCATGTTACATCTCACACCCTATATATGGAAGTAACATGTAACATGCTTTAAAGGTGAACCTTAATTTTAAAGTGTTCTGCCTTTAAGCTCCATAATTGGGCAGCATTTGACAGCTAGATTTAACCCTTATAAACTTCAGTGGGATTTATCTCCAGTTTGGTTCACCAAATTTCGAACAAGATTCACTGAAAGAGAGTAGATCTGCCCATCACCAAAGATTAGTTTGTGAGTTTAAGAATTCATGTTCTTTTTTTATTTAATACAAGGTGTTTCATGCAGAGAAAATAACACACAAGAATAATGTGCTTCACTTTTCAAATTATGTCGTGCTGCCAAAAAATAGAAAGCTGACATGTGATTGAAAAAGAGATGTAACTAAAGTTGTTTCCCATTTTTGGTATTTATCAATGCAGCCTAAATTGCTGTTACTTTTCAAGTATAGAACTGGATGCTGGGAGCAGACATTTAAATAGATGTAACATTATACCCAATTTAAAGCTGAACTGTGGGAAAACTAAAAGTCCTCTCTTGCAGTGTGAACTCAGCTTAGTTAAAGGGGTTGTAAAGGTACAATTTTTGTTCCTAAATAGCTTCCTTTACCTTAGTGCAGTCCTCCTTCACTTACCTCATCCTTCCATTTTGCTTTTAAATGTCCTTATTTCCATTCAAATACTTAGTGGCAGCAAGGGACAAGCTAATCCAGTTTAAATTTTTACATAGAATATATTATACCCCAGCCAGGTTGGCACGGATATACCCATCGGTGCCGGCCGAGTGCTGGAGGTGTACTTTTTCCCCTGCTGACGCGCAACATGTGTTTTGGACGTGCCCCCAGATCCAACAGTTCTGGACTGGGGTCACGGCCTGCATTGCAGAGGTGCTGGGGGTTCCGGTCCCTCTGGAAATCAGTGTCTGTTTGCTAGGGCTGGTGGAAGAGGTGGTGCCGTCTAGAGCTCACCGAACATTACTGAGTATCCTACTGTTTTATGGGAAGAAAGCCATTTTGCTAAAATGGAGGAATTCAGGTGCCCCTGAAATTGCTTTTTGGAAAGGCTTGGTGAACGCTATGATACCCTACTATAAAGCAACGTACCTATCACGGGGATGTGTTGGGAAATTCGAGAAGGTGTGGAGGGCCTGGTATGAATCGGATCACACGGTTGGGTAAAGGACAGATGGCTAATGTATAAATAAGTATGTATGTAAGCTGGCCGGAGGTCTTATTCCAGGTGTTTCGGGGCTACTGTTTGTGACATACCACAGAGGGGACTATTTCGGCTGAAGTTGTCCCGGGTTGAGGCTGGTTGGGGAAGGGAACTGAGTAGAGGGGGGTGGGGGGGGGGTGTTCTGCGGGAGTTTTTGTTGTACTTACGCCATCTGTGATGGCATGGTTCTTTTTGTTCCCGGTCATGTTGGCCGACAATTAACCTTGGAGATGTGCCAAGGTATGTTATTTTGTGCTTTTCTTTTTGTTGTATGTGCATAAAACCTTTAATAAACAGAAATTTATAAAAAAAAAATGTCCTTATTTCTTCTGAAAAATCCTCACTTCCTGTTCTTCTGTCTGTAACTCCACACAGTAATGCGAGGCTTTCTCCCTGGTGTGGAGTGTCATGCTCGCCAACTCCCTTGGACTACAGGAGAGTCATGACGCCCACTAACACACAGCTCCTTTCTCCATCTGCAACATAGAAAGCGTCCTGACTCTCCAGTAGTCCAAGGGAGGGGGCGAGCACGACACTCCACACCAGGGAGAAAGCCTTGCATTACTGTGTGGAGTTACAGACAGAAGAACAGGAAGTGAGGATTTCTCATAAGAAATAAGGACATTTAAAAGCAAAATGGAAGGATGAGGTAAGTGAAGGAGGACTGCACTAAGGTAAAGGAAGCTATTTAGGAAACAAGATTGTACCTTTACAACCCCTTTAACTGCTTGTTGATGTGTAATGTGGATGTGAGGATGTCAAAAGACAGTCCACTAGCAGAACATAGGGGATAGTAGTAAAACTTAGTTTCCAACCCCCTAGACCAGAGGTCTACAAACTTTCTAAACAAAGATCAAGGTTACTGCCCTTCAGACTTTAATGGGACCAGAGTGTGGCTAATGGCAGTAGAAAATGCCCCAACATCAGTGGGAGTAAACAGTTAAAAAAATCATTATACAGCCCCTGTGATCAGTAGGAGGAGAAATGGTGCCCTATGATTGATTTTAGCGGGCGGAATCGTTTTTCATCATTGGTGTCAGTGGGAGGAATAGTGTTCCATTGTTAATATCAGTGGGAGGAAATTTCTCAATTGTTGGAGAAGTGGAAGGAATAGTGCCTCATCATTGTGTCAGTGGAAGAAATGATGCCTGATTGATAGTGTCAGTGGGAAGAAAAGTGCTCCAATGGCCGGATAAAGTCAAGCAAAGGGCCACACTTGGCCCACGAGCCACCACATTGAAGACCTAAACAGAAATTATAGATTAACCCTTGCAGTGTGGGCACAGCCCACTAGAAAGAATGGCTTTTAGTTTTCCCATAGTTGGTGTTTAACGAGCTCTGCTTTATAAGATTTAACCACTTGCCAACTGTGCGATAGCCAAATCACAGCTACAACATGGCCGTCCAGTTCTGGGGGGTGTCTATTGTTGTCCTCCCAGAACCACGCTCCTGCACGCCTTCTGCGGTGCGCACCCGACGAGCTCTGTGATGGGGGTAAATAGCAGATTACAGCGGCTATTTACCATGGATCAGCTGTGTCCAATCACTCTGTGATCAGGGTAAATATCCAATCACAGCAGCTCTTTACCATGGATCAGCTGTGTTCAATCGCAGCTAATCATGATGTAAACACACTTGTCGATTATCTAAATTATTTTCCTCAGGCTATCACAGTGTGAGGAGAGAGTCAGTAACTGGCAAGTATCAAAGGGGGCATATGCACTGATAATCAGGGCATTGATCATCAGTGTCCTGATAATCAGTGCAGCCACAACAGTGCTCACCAGTGCTTCCTAAAAGTGCCAATCAGTGTCCATTATTGTTGACAATCAGTGCCCATCAATGCTGCCAGTCAGTGCCTCCTCATCAGTGCCAATCAGTGCTGTCTATCAGTGTCCATCAGTGCCCTCTACCAGTGCTGCCTAACAGTGCCCATCAGTGCTGCCTATTAATGCACATCAGTGCTGCCTATTAGAGCCCATCAGTGCCACATATCATTGCAGGCTCATCAGTGCATCCTCACCAGTGCCGCCTCATCAGTGCCCATCAGTGCCCATCAATGATGCCAATCAGTGCCTCCTAATCAGTGCCAATCAGTGCTGTCTATCAGTGTCCATCAGTGCCCTCTATCAGTGCCACCTAACAGTCAGTGCCACCTATCAGTGCTGCCTATTAGGCCTCGTACACACGGACGGACTGTCCACTGAAAAAGGTCCGCCGGACCGTTTTCAGCGGACATGTCCGCCCGGAGATTTCTGTCTGATGGTTGTACACACCATCAGACAGAAATCCGCACGTACACGATACGCGGTGACATGGCCGCGATGATTACGCGGCGACGTGCGTGGCCCTGGAAGGTCAATGCTTCCACACATGTGTCGAATCACTTTGACGCATGCGAGGGATGGCGGCCGAGCGGACATGTACGGTGAGTCTGTACAGACGACCGAACATGTCCGACGGACAGGCTTCCAGTGGACATGTTTCTTAGCATGTTAAGAAATTTTTGTCCGCTGGAAAACGGGCGGCTGGACAAATGTCCGCTGGAAACCTGTCCGGTCGGCCGTACACACGACCGAACATGTCTGCTGAAACTGGTCCGCGGACCAGTTTCAGCAGACATGTTCGGTCGTGTGTACGGGGCCTTAGAGTCCATCAGTGCCACATATCAGTGCAGCCTCATCAATGCTTCCTCACCAGTGCCACCTCATCAGTGCCCATCGGTGCTGCCTACCAGTGCCCATCAGTGCACATCTTTGAAGGAGAACAATTACATGTTTGCAAAATTTTACAGAAAACTACACAGAATCTTAGAAAAACCTTTTTCTTTTCAAAATGTTTGATTAGCAACAAATAAAAAATCCAGGCTGGTGTAATGACACATTGGTGAACCTGGAAGAGGAATAGCAGCAAGTCATGGGAGTGGTGGTCCTGCAGGAACAGTGCATGGGAGTGCTGCATTTCAGAGCATTACATAAAGCTAATAAAATATGTATTCAATCACTTATACTAGCTTTGATAACAAATGCTTTTTATTGTAATGAATACATAACTGGATTCAGGGGAAGTTTATGCTTTCCAGAAATTCAGCTTTATTGTCTCCTGGACGACCCTTCTAAATTGTTACAGCGTCAGGTTTTATTTAATAATAAATCCAGATTGATCTTGTTTTTTTTTTTATCTGACTACAATCAAACAATATCTACTTCAATGTGCCCTATTTTGCTCTCTTGTTTATGATGGCTAATCTGCTGTCTGTGAAATGCCCATGTAAAATAAATGAAGGGCAATACCAAAACAATTGTCTTTGGAGAAGTATTGAGAGGAAGCCAGAACAGAGGAGTCTATTAAAGTTGCATGAGATGTAGATTATACATGCAGGCTTTGCTGAAGCCCAAACATAATATTTGTGACTCTTTTTAACTGCTGTTAATATCATGTCAGGCATGCAATCAATTCCTAAACTTTAGAAACAAAATGCTGTCTTTATTAGATAAGATTTAAAAAGATCAGGTTGTGCCCTTAATTAATTGTCTCTCTTTGATGCATAGCTTCAGGTGAAAGCTTAACACTATTTTCCAGCTATAATTGTCTGCGGAAGATGCAAAGGTCAGGCCCCCGCGACCCTGAAGACAGAATCTATTAATTCATGTACAGCTCCGGCTGTTGTGTACTTCAGTGTTATCTTTGAATGCAGCATTTATGAATAATGTTAATCAGCTCTTTGTATATATCCAGCTTATGCTGTGCAACAAATAACAAGGTCTTTTTTTCTGAATACTCTATTTTCTCAAGCATGAGTACAGTAAACCCACAACGAAATATAATTATAACTATAGCTTAAATATACCGTATTTTCCATGTGCATAAACCAGACTATGCAGGTGCCTTGCGGGGTTCTATAATAGTATAAAAGAACTTCTGTTAATGGATAAAAAATGTTTTGCAGTATCTATAAAGTAACAAAGAACATTGGCTTAGAATAGTCTGACTATGTAGATAAATGTAGTATGTAGAGTTGTACATTGCCTTCCATTTTTCACATATACTCTATGGCCTGGATTCACAGAGAGTGGGCGCACATTACGCCGCCGTAGCGCAAATAATATACGCTATGCCGACGCAGCGCAGAGAGGCAAGCACAGAATTCACAAAGCCAGTGCTTCCAAAACTGCGCTGGGTCTCTCATGTGTAAGCCGGCATAGGTGGAAGTGGGCGTGAGCCATGCAAATGAGGCGTGAGCCCATGCAAATGATGGGCCGAGCGCCAGAAAAGTACTTAAAACGAACTGGGATGCGTCCACGTCCCAGCGCATGCTCACAACCACGTCGGAACAAATGCCTATGCTACGCTGGGTCACTGTGTATGCCATTAGCGTAACTTACACCCAGCCAGACCCATGTCCAACGTAAATTACGCCGGCTTAGGTTCCCTGGTGCAGCCCTTTGCATGGATGCTGTTGAGTTACACCTCCTTTATGGGGCATAACTTTACGCCAGATGTATGACTTTATGCACACTGCGTCGGGCGCACGTACGTTCGTGAATCGCTGTATCTCCCTCATTTGCATATTTGAATAGAAAATCAATGGGAGCACCAAATGCGTCCAGAGTAAATATGCGTCCACTCTACGCCGGCATAGGCAAGTTACGTCGGTGGGATGAAGCCTGTTTTTAGGCGTATCTTAGTTTGTGGGTCCGGCGCACAGATACGACGGCGCATATTTGCACTTACGCGGCGTATCTGGAGATACATCGGTGCAAGTGCTTTGTGAATCCGGGCCTATCTTGTCTATCAAAAGTATTGGGAAACCTGCCTTTACACGCACATGAGGTTTAATTGCATCCCAGTCTAAAGCCGGCCATACACGGTTCTAATTTCAAAAGAATTTTCTTTTGAAAATCGTATCAAAGAATTTTCGTAAGAATTTCGCACTGTTAGTGGGCTGCAGCAACAGCCGATTTTCGCGCGGCAATCAAATTTGAGGAATCGGACATGTTGGAATTTTTTTGAGAAACAGTTTTCTAATCAATGATGGGAGAATCGTGCGAGAAATGTTATAGAAAACAAATGTGCATGTGCAAGAAAAGAAAATTCCCGGATAGAAAAGAATATTCCCGGCCACAAAAATTATTTTCTGTAGCAACATGAAGGCTTGGTCGGCGGAATTTCGAAAATCAATGGTGACATCAACGGATCACAAAAAAATGAACTTTCTGATTTTAAAATGAAAATTTGTTCGAAATTCGACCGTGTATGGCCTGCATAGGTCCGTAGGGTTCAATATTGAGTTGGCCCACCCTTTACATGTATACCATCGAGATGACCCGGGGGAGTTTTGGGCCTGTGCACCGCCTCCTGACGGTGGGCGGTCCCCTGCACTTGCTTCCCAGTCATCCATACATGGCGTTGGGGTGGAGCCTCTCAAGCTCTTCCAGGGGCATTTTTAGAGGTGTGGCACAGCATGGATTTCACGTTCTGCTTTCTTTCACTGAGGTCAGACACACCAATGCAGGTCTCCTATTGGAACCCATTCCCTCCAGACTTTCTTCACTCAGGTACACATTAGGCCCCGTACACACGACCAGTTTCCTTGGCAGAATTCAGCTTCCGACCGAGTTTCTGGCTGAATTCTGCCGAGGAAACTGGTCGTGTGTACACTTTCGGCCGAGGAAGCCGACGAGGACCTCGGCGAGGAAATATAGAACATGTTCTCTATTTCCTCGTTGTTCTATGGGAGCTCTCGGCCCGCCGAGGTCCTCGGCGGCTTCAGGGCTGAACTGGCCGAGGAACTCGACGTGTTTGGCACGTCGAGTTCCTCGGCCGTGTGTACGGGGCCTATATGTTTGTATATGACTTATTTAGAGCATTCACCTGCAGCTTGTTTTTCGAAACAGCCTTCACCATACATTTGCACTCTATTTTTCTCTTAGGCCCCGTACACACGACCGAGTTTCTCGGCAGAATTCAGCCAGAAACTAGATGGGAGACATATTTCGCCGAGGAAACCGACGAGGATCTCGTCAGGCCAAAAAGAGAACATGTTCTCTATTTCCTCGTTAGTTAATGGGAAAAGTTAGCTCGCAGAGATCCTCGGCGGCTTCACAAGGAACTCAACGAGCAAAACGATGTGTTTTGCCCGTCGAGTTTCTCGGACGTGTGTACGAGGCCTCACTCTCTTTTCTTTTCTGCTTTCTTACTTGATGTTTCCTTCATCATACCAGGCAGTTTTTGGCATTTTCTCACCACTTTTTCCTTCAGATTCTATGTTCCTACTACCCTTGGCTCAGGTCTTTCATCCATATATAGATATACATGCGTTTTTGTATGCTTACCTACCTTACTATTTCATTTATCTATGTACACACTACGCTCGCAACCCCACGGCTGGGCTTAAAGAGACACGTACAGGTACGTGATTATGCCCAGCCATGCCATTCTGCCGACGTATATCGGCGTGAAGGGGTCCTTAAAGTTCATGTGCGTGTAAAGGCAGGTGTCCCAACACTTTTGACAATATAGTGTATATTTACACTATACAGTGTGCTGTTTATTGCCAGACATTTGACCGCACAGATCCAGCAATAAACTAGCACTAGGACATAGTTAACATTATA
This sequence comes from Rana temporaria, assembly GCF_905171775.1. NCBI lineage: Eukaryota > Metazoa > Chordata > Amphibia > Anura > Ranidae > Rana > Rana temporaria. The sequence continues at coordinate 137,067,801 of NC_053499.1, read as the reverse complement.
ATTACAAAACAGTTTTGTGACATACAGTAAATTTTAGTTGTTTTAGCTCCAATATTTTTACATAAAACAAACATATATACTGTACTCCACCCATTTTAGTTTTTACACTTTTTGGAGAAAAAACATAGTAATTGTTTTAACAAATGAAACACATTGCATTTTTTGATTTTTAATAATAAAGACTAATTTCTCTATTTACAATTTTAAAATGAACAGCTAATATTTGGTCTTTATGTAGGATTGTAGGTGCTTCGTTTTTCCCAAGTTCTCTTCTTCTTCCAATGTTTTCCTAGTGGTGATTCTGTATCAGCACTTATCTAACCAATAAAGAATTTATACTAAGAAGCATCTGAGTTGCTGGCTACCATCATTATGGATTTTTCCTAGTGGTGGGCAGCCTCGTGCTGCTCTCTGCATTATTATTAGACATGTGCACACTGAAATATTTTGTTTTGGAATTTCTTTTTTGTTCGGAAAATAAATTTATTTAGTTACTCACAATTTTTTTTTTATTTATTTAGTTTCATTTAAAAATGCATTCGTCCGAAAATCCTTTTTTGAATGACAATTGCGCGGTCGTGCAACAATGTCCTTTTTTTCCCACAAATAGAGCTTTCTTTTGGTGGTATTTGATCACCTCTGCGGTTTTTATTTTTTGCGGTAAAGACAAAAAAAGAGCCACAATTTTGAAAAAACACAATATTTTTAACTTTTTGCTATAATAAATATCCCATTTTTAAAAAAATAAATACGATTTTTCTCAGTTTAGGCCGATATTTATTCTTCTACATATTTTTGGTAAAAAAAAATCGCAATAAGCGTATATTGATTGGTTTGTGCAAAAGTTATAGTGCTTTCAAAATAGGGAAAATTATTATTTTTTTTTTTTTTTATTATTATTTTTTTACTAGTAATGGCGGTTATCTGGGAGGCCCGAGGACGTCATATGACGTCCTCCCAGCATTGTAGAGCCACCTTGTGGCCATCATTCTACAATAGCCGGGATGGGAAGTGGTTAAGATTGAATCTGTCAATTGAAGGCTTATGGTGTCTGTCGAATGTTCTAAGAAGATTTGACAAAGCAGCTAAACTGTACGACACTGAAATCGTACATTTCCAGTTGAATGCTCCGCCCACAAGCTATAGTAGAATTCCAATGTTGTATGACTAGTAATAATTATTTTTATTAATTATTATTACTAGTCAACCAACATTAGAATTTTTCTATAGCCCATAGGTGTGCGCACGGGGTGTGCCAGGTGTGCCCAGGCACACCCTAATCACCATGTGCAGCACAGATTCTCCTACTGCCCTGGCTCCCCTATTTCCCCCTGCAGTGCTGCCAGATTTCCTCCTCTCCTATTGGCTGTTGCTGCTGGGATGTTTTAGGAGTGGGGAAGTGGGCAGTAAATAGGTCATTTACCGGCCCCTTCCCTTTCTGAATGAACACGTGAGCGATTGGTAGTGTGTGTTTGGGCGTTTTAGAGTGCACACCCTAATGCTATAGGCTGTGCACATCTATGCTATAGCCTATGGGCGGAGCATTTGACCGGATATGTCCGCTTGCCGCGTTCGTATGTTTTTAGGTGCTTTGTTGAATCTTCATGTCTCTATAATGTCAAATCTTTCCTTTTTATGTAGAATAATCTTGGACTAATAGAGTTAGGTTAGGCACATTCAACCGCAGGTTCGATAGACACAGATTGCTATTGTCACCGTCATGTCGAATCTTCTATCTATATCAAATAGTTGTTGCAACAAAACTAAAATAAAGCATTTTTTATGTCAGATCTTTCGGATTTTGGATTCTGCGCGTTCGTTATCGTTTGTTAAAACTAATGCAAAACTCGGACGAAAATGCACCTGGACGAAAACGAACGCACATTCTAATCTAATCTAATCTAATTATTATATTGTGAAGGAAAGGTGCCCGGGTCATGCCTTCAAGTTCTTACAGTATTTTCATAGTCAGTATAGGCAAAGCATATTTTATAGCAGTCTCAAAGTAAGTTTGGAAAAAAATAAATTGAACAGTTATTTTTAGTGATTTAAATATCTAGTGTTTTAAAAACGTAAACAAGCAGATTCAAACTTTCTCTTGGTGTTTTACATGGGATTAAAATCCTTTCAGCAATATTGTATCATATTTTTTTTTTGTACACAGCAGCACTATAAGGAAAGCCATACCTATCTCCCAATCGATGACTCCTTGACAGACAATTTTCATTACAAAGGGACAGAAGCAGAAGTGGAGGGGCTGAAGGACCCTTCTCTAGTAGAAATATTGACATATGAGGATCTAGTCAGATAAAAAGATGGTTCACACAATTCCACAAGAAAATGGGATATCTTGTAATTGAAAATTAAAAACTGTAGGAGGTCACAATTTCACTTTTAAAACTTGTTTCAACTGTTTTCTTGACTAATCCCTTTCAATCCCCAGCAGATTTCAGCCAAAGATAGTTTGTTTAGCCCCCGTAATCTAATGAACAAGTCATTTCACCTCCAGGACTTGGTCATTTTTCGATTTATTAGCTGAGCTAGTGCATTTCGTTCTGAGATGGAGAAAAAACAATGCTGCAGCACTGACAAATCCATGATCTTTATTGAAGTTATATTAGTGCTATCTATCAGTGTTGAGGTTGAAAAAAAAACACATAACCTTTACCAAAATCCGGCACCTATCAGCAATCAGCTTCTTGCTGTGAATTTTGTTCTCGGTGACAACAAAGTCATTTTTTTCAAATTACGGCATGTAATGATTGTGTCAAAGTAAGAATAAACCACATTTATTGTCTGCCACCAAATGACGTCATTTTGTTAATTGGCACAAGGATGAAAAGGGGCAGTGAGAATGGAAAGAGACAGTCTTGTGTGAGGAGTTCATGCAGGTGTTCCGTGTATTTAAAAAAAAAAAACCTTGTGCACTTTCAAAGCAGTTATTTTTTAAAGTGACCCTGTCACTTCAGGGGCAAAAGTAAACTAAGCCCAACCTGTAAAAAATATGCTATATATTTACCCTTTGTAATGGGGGGGGGGGGGCGTGGAACCCAGAATCCCTTAGAAAATATGAGATACCCTTGCTTCAGCTCCCCATGCACCTTTATGTCTAAATCACCCTGTATCTCTAATAGGGCATAGGGTGACTGATAAATTATATCTTGGACTACCTAAAGTGGGACAGTAATATTTATCCACAATATATTCCAGGATATCTGTATAGAACTATTTACTGTTTGTTGATTCTGAACTCAACAAGAAAAGAGGCTGATGTGTTCAACTTCAACCACCTGTCTGCCTGTGTAATGTTAATGAATCCAGACTAACTTCTAAAGATCTTTTCATTGTGGCTTGTGGTAATTAACCCTGTAATTGTGTGAAGGTGTATTTGTGATAATGTTGATTGTGTCTTCTGACACAGATGCCAAATCTAGCCTAAAGGTCGAGTCTCTGAGTCATCAGCTGCTGTAAGGGGGTTAATTAATTAGCTCATGTAAATTAGTTCTGCTCAAAGGTGTATTTTCAGAGTAAAATTAGGAGAATGTAAGAACCTCCTCTTTTGGTGTATACAACTTGTAGTTTTCCAATAAAGATGGTCATTCCTGCTTAAACCTCAAGACAGAGCGTTGTCTCGTTATTGAAGGAGAATTATCCTTATGGGTCTCGTTCGCCTGACTGGAGTGTCGGTAGCTGCCTTGTGTTTGGGAATGGAATATCCTAAACGGTGTTAACCCCTTTCATCCTTGATTGCCGTTTCACCCTTCTTGGCCATTTATGTTTGGAAACTCTGCAATGTTGCTGATACCCACCAAGTCAGTTGAATACCTGCTCTTTCCACTGCTCGTGGTGGTCCCCTTGTACTGATGTAGAAGCTGTTGGAAGGAAACACAACATGCAGTGGGAGGAGCAGATATCCCCCCACTCAAAAATTTCCAATACCTGCAGCAGCCTGAGATCAGCAATGGGGCAACGTTTTCAACACACAGGCTGCTGGAAGGGTAAGTATATAGCTCCTTCTTTTATAGGCTTAGATTTTTTGACTTTTGATCTTTTAGTAATATGAAAAATGTAAAGGAGGCTTCCAATTTTACATTAGAACCGTTGTTCTTTGTCAGTTGCTGACATTTTTAAAGCTGATTAGCCTCGTTGAAAGACTGATGCAATGACTTTGCACCAAAAATGGCTGAGCAGCTCCAATCAATCAGTTTTGTATTAGTTTCCGGAACACTTATCGTGTATAGAAATAGGAAATAAGGGTGTCTTCATAAGGGTGTCTTCATAAGGGTGTCTTCAAAGGCTGGTACTGTGGACATTGTATTGGTACACTATGCCACGTCCTAATAGTTATTAAGATAATTATCAACAAATTAAGAAAGAATGGACTTTCAGTGCATATTTAAAACTGTATAATTTTATTTAGAACAAGAGGAAACATATATTAAGACATATACAATTGTTAAAAATACATGTAACAAGGCACTGACAGGCTGACCCCCTAACCCTTCAACCTCTGCAAAAATGCTGGCAGCACTCATACATCTATTTCCTAAAGACAACCTCTGGATATGACTCTGAGCACATGCACTCAACTTCTTTGGTTGACCATGGCAAGGCCTGTTCTGAGTAGAAAACCCAAAGTTCTAAGAATTGTATATAATTTATGCATACTTAATGTGGAGGGGGGGTCTTGCACAAAAAAATTATAAATTATGTTGGCTGCATTCTGATAATTCAGGCAGCTGTGTTTCCAGATTGTCATAAAAGAGTGTTCCCTCTTTGTGCAAACACTGTGGTCGAACTGCTGAACACGCTCTATTGTCTTATTGCCTTGTCTAGCACAGGCTCTCCCACTGCAATTTAACCATACCCAGGATCATTCGTTTTCATACAGTGCCCAAATATGACCAAACTCTTTTACAACCCTGGTAACGGCCCTGCAGGATGACCAGGCAAAAATCAAGCGGAAATTAAGCCAGACAATAAGGAAATGAATGCAGCTACCACATCTAAGGACCGGTAAACTGTAATATATTACTTTTTTGCTTTTGGGCTTAGATATGGATAACCAAAACCATCCTCTTACAACAAGTTTTTATTTTTTTTACATACATACTAGCTATGCTTTTTTTAGTGGTCCTTTAAGTTGCTTCTTGAGCCATAAAAATTTATATTTTTTAAAGAACTAAAAGCAAGTTTTATTTGGCATTGAAAGCATCTGTTTAACTGAGTGTTAATAATCTCCTGGAGATTTTGGCATGCAGTAACTTGTCACACTGATTCCCAGGCCAAGAATTGTATCTGGGAGCTAATGCCAAACAGTCTTAAATATCACAAGTTGCAAATATCTTTTGCTTGAAGCAGTATGAAACAGTGACCAAAGTGAGATTCAGGTTTTCTACATCAGTGGAGTAATGTTCATTTTGCGAAAAGCAAAAGGAATAATGTTCAGCAAATTTATAAATAGCAAATTTTGTACATCAGATAAAGGACAATTTACTAAAAATGTACATAAATCCCAGTCCTCCTGCTCTTATTTACTAGCCAGAAAGCTTTAATATTTGCTAATAGGATGATTTTTGCTGTATGCAACAAAGGTGCTCAACCATTGTTAAAGGGGTTGTAAAGCAAAAAAAATGTTTTCATAAAAAGGATACTGGGAACTACATATGTGCGGCAGGACGCTCTCTACGTGTTAGAGACTTCAAGGAGGTGTGAATTACTGGGTGTGCCACAATTCATACTAGGAAATGTAGTTCTTACATGAACAAATGCCGCAAACCAGGAAGTGAATGAGAGAACAGAAACTAGAACGCCAGAGGTGATATAGATGAAGGAATTTAATAGGTATTTACTTGTTTTTTAACAGAATCATTACAATATTCTGTCTGTCTACCTTGCAGACATTAATTTTAGTCAATGTTTTTTCCTTTAGTGACCCTTTAAATCTTTAGCAGTGATATTTAACAAAACACAGCAGAAGGGTAACAAGGAACCTGGCTGATGAAAAATACATAGGATGCAAGTACTGACCTCCATTGGCTGTTGTCAGGACTCTTAATTTGCATATTTGTTACAGGCCAATGGTTTAAGAAAATGTTGAACCCTGGGAATCATCATGACATCCAGGCAATTATTTTTTCAGATGGAGGTCAGCAATTGCAGCCTACATTTTACCCTCATGGCAGGTTTATCTTAAAAAGACCCTGTCAGGCAGTAGTGGAACTTTCAGAGTTGCACTTACGACCTGTCGTTCTGCTGCTGTGGGGGGCCCCAAGACCCGGCATTTCCCCCTGCACCTCTGGCTTTCAGTTTGGGATGCAGTAGGGAGTGGGAGGCGGTGATCGTCAGCTGTATGGTGTATGGTGCCTGCGGGGCTTGTAGTTCTCCTCCCGATTGTATCCAGTGGAGAGGGGAGGAGCCTCTGACCCGGGCAGCTATCAGTTTCACTCTTCAGTGTACAAGTTAGTCGCTCTGCTTGTACACTGGGGGCCCTGATGTAAGGAGGGATTATCTGGGGACCCTGTTGTAAGGGAAGGCTCTCTGGGGACCCTGATGTAAGGGGAGGATCTCTAGGGACCCTGATGTAAGGGGGTCTCTCTGGGGATCCTGATGTAAGAGGTGAAGATGGATTACAGTTTTGAATTTATAATAATGTTAATGGAATTCTGATGGTACTCCTGTTGGGCATCTAGGTAGGCAACTTCCAAGCACCAAAAGGTTATCACAATCAGCTTGGATCATGAAGAGAAAAATTGGATCTGGAATTAAAGTTCCACACTGAAATGTTAAAGTTTGAAATTAAAGGGTCACTAAAGGAAAAAAAAATGCTTTCTGAAATGACTGTTTACAGGGTATAGAGACATAATAGTTAACTGATTCCTTTTCAAAAAAGATTAAAAATAGATAAAAATCAATCATATAATGTGCCTCTAGTTTCACTTTCGTTTTTGCAGCTAGCTTAGTTTTTGCCTGTAATTTAATGCCTCTGTGCTGGACAGAGCCATAGAGAGTGATGGTTAGGAAAACAAAACTAAAATCTACCAGTACTGTGGTGATCAGGAAACAGACAACTGGGAAGTGTCCAGAACAGAGCAGAATTACAGCAGCATCAGAGCAAAAACGAACAATGAGGACATGAAACCAAGACTGCAGTAAGGTAAAGGAAGCTATTTAGCTAAAAAAAAAAAATCATTTAGTGACCCTTTAAGTTTATTCCAAACATAAATTTAGTATAAAAGCCAACATATTTTTGGGGGCCAAACATCATCCCTTTCATCAAGGCTTGTGAAGATATGGGATCAAAATGTGGAAACTCAATAGATATTGTGTTTTTTTTTTCTAATGGTGTCTTAAAGTGGAGGTTCACCCTATAAAACATTTCTAACACTGCATCCAGCCCAGTTGTGCATATAAAATTACACTGACCTTTTTTTTTCTTTTCCGTAGATAGCGTTGGAATTCACTGCGGCTTCCGGGTAGGGAATCCCGCGGGAGTGGGCGTTCCTATTGACATGCCAATTGATTGACATGCTAAACCACGGCGCACACAGCGCGTCACGACTTCCCGAAGGAAGCTCGGGTCGGCTCAGCTCTATTCGGCGCCGGTGCGCAGGCACCCTACCCGGAAGCTGCGGTGAATTCCACGGCTAAACGCTATCTACGGAAAAGAAAAAAAAAAGGTCAGTGTCATTTTATATGCACAACTGGGCTGGATGCAGTGTTAGAAATTTTTTATAGGGTGAACCTCCACTTTAACACAGCAACAAAGCAAAGTTCAGCAGTTGGTTTAAACAGTCCAATAATCATCCAAAAAAGAGTTGGATACATATGAACATAACCATAGTGAAAATAACATAAAATAATAATAAAACATGTATAATACATGATATAAAATTATAATCAATAAAGCTAAAATGTGGCATTTAATATAGCAGGGTTTCCTTATTTTATGTAACAGAAATCTTGCTTGGTAAGTGTTTTTACTTACTCATTTTTAAAACTAGCTGTCACCTTACCGCGAATTGAAATTATTGCAGTGATGTGACAACATTATTAGAATTGAATTATTTAGCCCACAAAGAGACATCCAAGCTGTCACTCGGCGTAGACTCCCTGTGTTGGATGTTATAATCTATCCTGGCATATGAAGTAGGACTGCAGTCAACAAGTCCACAAGATGGTCTTCAGGCAACTAGAGAAAGTAAAAAAATAAATACTCATGTTGTCTAATGCTAATCCCTTCATTGTAGACTGCACATTTTGTAGTCAGATGACCTTTATATAAATCATGGAAAAGTGACAGGAATGGCACTCACCACCAATTAGTTCATAACTAACATTACATGAGATAACAAGCAGTGTATTTGTATAGCCATATTGCCTTGAAGAGAAACTCTACTGAATGCTACATGACACTGTTGCCTCCTTCCAGATGATTCTGTGTAACGTTCCACTCATACAGCAATTTGCTTAGGCAAGGTGACCAGATTTTTAAAATTAAATCCGGGGACATATTTTTTTACTAGTAATGTTGGGAATCAGCAACTCTCTGCCCGTCGCTGCCACCGCCCGCCTCACAGCCTGTCAAGCCTTACTCTCTGGGCCCCGGTTACTACTGGATGGGGAGTGGAGGAAGATCACTCCACCAGCAAAGGCAAGGAGATAAGCAGGCAGGCGGCTGGCCGGGACCAAGTCAGAAAAACATGCGAGCGAAGCTGAATGGGCATGCACCCGAAACTGAAGAAATATTCCCTCCGCTCCGACCAGCACATGATCATCAGAGAGGGGCACAGATAATGGAACAAATACACCCCCCTAAGCTAGTAGGAGCGGCAGAGCGGGGGGGGGGGTGTAGTTCAGGTTTTTCTTTTTTTATTCTGCACTGACTGTCTTTGAAATTGCCCCAGCCCCCTGTTCAAATCCAATCCGGGGACAAAACCGGGGACAGACTTGGTCCGGGGACAGTGTCCTCAATCGGGGGGCTGTCCCCGGAAACCGGGGATGTCTGGTCACCCTATGCTTAGGGGTAAATTTAAAGAGACATTGGGGTTGATTTACTAAAGGCAGATATACTGTTCACTTTGCAAAGAAGTTGCACTTTGAAAGAGAAATTTCCCCAAATTTCCCCAAATCTTAGTGAATTAGGTAAAGCTCGGCTGACATCCATAATCCAACCCAAGGCATGTGATTGGGTATTCTTTGCAAATTTTACCACATCTACTAAGCTCCAGGGAAATTCCCCTGGGAAGGTACATCTTCCTTTTCAAAGTAAGCAGCATATGTGCCTTTAGTAAATGGAGACATGTTAGCAGTGGCGGCTGGTGCTAAAAATGTACGGGGGGCGCAAACAAAAACATCAATTGCAGACACTGTGCCCATCATATGCAGCCAACTGTGCCCAGAAAATTTAGCCACTCTGACGATCACCGCTCTCTGCTGCCCTCAGCCACTTACCGGAGCCGATGGCAGCGACAGAGGGGATCGCGTCTGCTCCCTTGTGTGACATGGAGACGAGTGAGGGGAAGATGGCTCCCACCCATCTCCATATTATTGCAGGACGGAAGCAACATCCAAACTGCCTAATGCTCTTAAAGGGGATTTTTTTTTTTTTTTTAATTACATCAAGTTTATTTATATTTTGCATTTTAGTCTCATATTTAAGAGGTCCTGTAATATTTTTTCTATTACAAGGGCTGTTTACATTCCTTGTAATAGGAATAAAAATTACTCTTTTTTTTTTTTTTTTAAACGAACAGTGTAAAAATTAAAAAAATAAAAGGTACATGTTTTCCAGGGCAGTGTCCAACACCTGTGTCATTTATTTTACAATCTCTTGCCTATTAGCCTAGAGCAGTGATGGCGAACCTTGGCACCCCAGACTACATTTCCCATGATGCTCATGCACTCTGCAGTGTAGAAGAGCATCATGGGAAATGTAGTTTTCAAAACATCTGGGGTGCCAAGGTTCGCCATAACTGGCCTAGAAAATGACTATTACTGTTTTTATATCCGGCTGCCATTGGCTTCAATGGGGTATGGATTCAGCACTTGAACTTCATTAATGTTTGCCAAACGTGCCTCAAATTGAACCCAGGTTACATTTGTCTCACCCCTATTGGAGACACAGAGGGGGAGATTTACTAAAACTGGTGCATTTAGAATCTGGTGCAGATGTGCATGGTAGCCAATCAGCTTCTAACTTCAGCTTGTTCAATTAAAGGGTCACTAAAGGAAACATTTTTTTTTTGCTGAAATGACTGTTTATTGGGTATAGAGACATAAAAGTTAACTGATTCCTTTTAAAAATGATTAAAAATTTAATTTAATCTATCATATAATGTGCCTCTAGTTTCACTTTCGATTTTAAAGGTACATACATGAAGTTCCGGGTGAGAGGTGAGTCGGGAAGACTCACAGAACAAAAACAAACAAATCCAGGGCAGTGTTTTGTTTTTAAAATGAATCTGATTGGTTCTGAGGAGTTTTAGACACACAGTAATGACAGCTTAGACCACCGTGAAAATCTCCCAGTACGATGGTTATAAGGCAACCAGGAAGTGTGGAGATCACAGCAGAATTACAGCTACTTCAAAGCAAAAATGAACAATGAGGACATGAAACCAGTACTGCAGTAAGGTAAAGGAAGCTATTTAGCTAAAAAAAAAAAAATCCTTTAGTGACCCTTTAAGCTTTGACAAAAAAAAAATGGAAGCTGAATGGTTTCTATGCAGAGCTGCACCACATTTTGTACTCTCCGTTCTTAGTAAATCCACCCCAGAGTTCCCAAGAATTTTATCAGTGTACAAAATGACTGTCCTGTGTGCAGCTGACAGATCCTATTACTTTTCAATAAACACTCATTTGTAAACTGTATAATAAACAGTATGCACTTGCAAAATTCTGCTTAGTAACTAATTACATTTCTCTGTGGGAATAATTTTTAATATCAATACCATTAATTCATGTTAACTCATTTTGTTAAGTCAAATTTCTTTACCAATTAATAATGGCAGTATCTGTGTTGCTTTACAATTCTGTTTTATATATGTTGTATACATTTCTTTATGTGTTTATTTTTAACAGCTACAGAAACCTCAACATATGCTGATCGAAAAAAAAAAAAAAACATGTTCTATTTCTAAACTCTGATGGAAAAAAGTCTGATGGGGCCCACACATGGTCGGAATATCCGATGAAAAAATTCCGTCTGACTTTTTTCATCGGAAATTCCGATCGTGTGTACAGTACAAGGCATTAGTGTTACATCCATGAAATGAACAATGAATGAAAAAAATATCAAACACAAAGCATGAGACCTTCTCATATAGGCAGCAAAAGGTGGCTGTGCCTAAGAATTTGGGAAATTTGAGAATCCCTGCCTCCTGTGTTACCAGGAGATATACACTGAGGCCCGGATTCAGATACGAGTTACTACAGCGTATCTCCGGATACGCCGTCGCAACTCTGAGTGTGCGGGGTCGTATCTATGCGCCTGATTCTTAAAATCAGTTACGCATAGATTTCCCTAAGATCCGACCGGCGTAAGTCTCTTACACCGTCGTATCTTAGGCTGCATATTTACGCTGGTCGCTAGGTGGCGCTTCCGTAGATTTACGCGAGGAATATGCAAATTAGGTAGATACGCCGATTCAGAAACGTAAGTCTGCCCGGCGCATTTTTTTACGTCGTTTACGTAAGGCTTTTTCCGGCGTAAAGTTACCCCTGCTATATGAGGCGTATCCTATGTTAAGTATGGACGTTGGGCCAGCGTTGAATTTTCCGTCGATTACATCATTTGCATAAGTCATTCGCGAATAGGGCTGTACGTAAGTTACGTTCACGTGGAAAGCATTGCCTATTTGCGGCGTAATTTGGAGCATGCGCACTGGGATACGTTCACGGACGATGCATGCGCCGTTAGTCAAAAACGTAATTTACGTGGGGTAATCCTTCATTACCGTTCAACACGCCCACTGCATGGAGAATTTGAATTCCGCGGGCTTACGCCGGACCACATACGCTACGCCACCTTAACTTAGGGCGCAAGTTCTTTCTGAATACGGAACTTGCGCCCTAAGTTACGGCGGCGTAATGTATCTGAGATATGTTACGCCCGCCGATAGATACGAAAATGTATCTGAATCCGGGCCTATATGGCCAAAGTCCTGGGGACACCTAGCCTTGAAAATATATGGATTTCTTAGACATCCCAAACCCCCTATCACTGCAGCTATAACAACCTCCACTTCTCTGTGTCCCAAAAAAAAAGACCAAAAATTCTAATTAAAAACATTTTTTCCAACACTCTTGCCAACTAACCTGCGGGAAAAAATCGAATCAACCCTGTCTAAGAATTCATATTAAAAACAGAAGGTTTAGTTGCATACATTTGTAAATATATGTGGAAGCCACACTACCTCGTTAAGGCTCCTCTTTATAGTGTGGTCCTTAGGCCCCTTTCACACGGTCGGACAATTCAGGTTCACCTGTCATCTTTGTAGGCGAACTTGAACTGCCACTCCATACTTCTCTATGGAGCGTCAGATGTCAGCGGAGACATGTCCGCTGACATCCGACCCGATCCGATCCGCTAAAATTAGATGGATGGCGATACGTCGCCATCCATCCCTGGCGGATTGTATCGGGTAAGATCTGATGAAAACGGACATCCGTTTTTATCAGATCTCTCCATAGGCGCTGCACAAGTCCCTCCCAGCTCAGTGAGCAGAGAGGGACTTGTGATCTGCCGGTTTAGCGGAGATCTGCAGAGAGATCTCCCACTGAGCTGGCAGGAGCTGGCGGACTCCGCTAAGACGGAGTCCGCCTAGTGTGAAAGAGGCCTTACTCATATTTTTCAGAGCATATATAGCAGTGGATAAATAAAGGGAAGACATGCCTGGAGAGAGCCTACTCCTCCCTAAAGGCACAGAGATACATTAGAATCCCAGCAAGAATGTTTCAATCTCAATGTTTAAATCCACACCTGAACATTTTCTGTTTAGCTGTGCTAGTTGCACATGTGCGATAGATTCCCATAGACATCTATGTAACTGTCCCCTGAGTGTCTTCAGATTTTTGGTATACAGTGGGGATCAAAAGTTTGGGCACCCCAGGTAAAAATTTGTATTATTGTGCATAACGAAGCCAAGGAAAGATGGAAAAATCTCCAAAAAGGCATCAAATTACAGAATAGACATTCTTATAATATGTCAAAAAAAGTTAGATTTTTTTTAATGAAATGGTGTGCTGGCAAATAACAGCAAACTGTGGTACATGGAGTCAAATAACTGTGTAATAAAGTTTAAAAGAAAAAAAAGTAAACAGTGTGATGCATTGTAACAGCACATCACACCACCCTAAGGCCCTGTACACACGAGGAGACATGTCCGATGAAATCGGTCCACGGACCGTTTTCATCGGACATGTCTCCTGGGATATTTTGGTGTGATGTGTGTACACACCATCAGACCAAAATCCCTGCGGACAGAGAACGCGGTGATGTGGCGGTGACGGTGACGTGGCGACGTGTGCAAACCAGGAAGTTCAATGCTTCCACGCATGCGTCGAATCAATTCGACGCATGCGCGGGATTTCAGTCCGCTGGTTAGACGTACTAACCAGCGGACATGTCCAACGGACAGGTTTCCAGCGGACAAGTTTCTAAGCATGCTAAGAAACTTTTGTCCGCTGGAAAACGGTCCGATAGGCCGTACACACGACCGAACATGTCCATGGACCAGTTTCATCGGACATGTTCGGTCGTGTGTACGGGGCCTTACACATTACACACACATAATAGCTTGAGGGCCGGTGTTAACGTGCCCTAGTTGGATTTTTTTTGTGGACCATGAGGAAGCAAAGGATATAGACAATCATAAGGACGTATGTAAAGTTATCCATTAGCTAAGCTAAGTCTGTAGACTTATTTTTTATGTAAATGGTTGACTGGAGTATATGTTTAAGTACTGCAAGGGAGGGACTTTTACTTGAGCCTTATAATGTCCAACCTCATGGGAGTGTTTTATTGCATTCATTTACATGCATTGTTTTTGACATTTTGACATTGACTTTACATTGACTTTACACTATCCTGCGGAGGACGCAGGTTTTAAACTTATTATATGCCATTCATATTGCCTTTGCTGACACAGCTGGGACTTATCTGTGTACTGGTATGTATGAATATTATATTAGTTATTTATGAATCTTAATGTATAACTACAACTTTACTTATTTATTATTTATTCACTATTTAATGCCTGATGTGCTGGCTCTGTTCAATCTATTTGTTTTCCCTTGTACACAAATGCCAAGCTTTGATTAATTGAAGGAAAATTCTATTTTTAACGCTGTTTTTCACAACCCACATCTTCTCTATCCAAAACAGTTTACTGTATGAGCTTTGACATTGACAAGACCCTCCAATCTTTTTTTTTCTTTCAATTTTTTTTTATTGAAATGATCACAAAATTGAGGAGAAAATCTTGAAATATACATGCATATGGCACATCTTGTACAATATAAAGCCAAGAGACAAAATGTAACAGTCTAGCTATCAACTTCATATTTAGGTTCACTCGCTGCTAATTTTGAGGAACGAAGGAAGGCTAGAGAAGAGGGGAGGCCCCCAAGAGGCACCCCTAATGGGAGCATACTGTGCCCTGGGGGGCTCCCTCACTCTCTATGACTAGCTGGAAGGGTCTGTAACAGATAGTAAAACCGATCCGAAGGTAAAGATCCTGTAGAACCTAGTGAACTGAATTAGGTACAGTAATAATAGTTTGAACAAGATGAATTTGTCTGAAGGCTAGAAAGGAAATTGAAAGGTGAGAAGAAAATAAGGAAGCGAGGGGGAGTGGGATAGGGGGCCAATCACTTGGATGGAATTGAAGAGGAATTGTGAACCTGGGGAATCGTAGTAATGGTGAAAGACCCTCCAATTTTTTTAAAATGTGAGGGGATGTATGAACTGTCATTCCTCCTTTCTATAGTAAGAAAAAATTGTGCAGATCGAAATGTGAATAGGATGTTTCCCACCAGGCATAGAACAGTGGGGAAAGTGGGTGTAAATGGGGCTTTGCATTTGTGAAACTCTGATTTATGTTTGAAATGTCAGGCTATATTTTTTTTTTCCAAGGTCCTCATTTTTACAGCATACTGGGGATATTAAAGTAGATATTCTTACATGTGTCATAGAACACTTCATTCAAAATTGGGCTAGAGCAGGGGTCTTTAAACAATAGCCCTTCAGTTGTTCAGGAACTACAACTCCCATCATGCCTAGTCATGTCTGTGAATGTCAGGGTTTTACAATACCTAATGGGACGTGTAGTTCCGCAACAGCTGAAGGGCTATAGTTAAGAGATCTCTGTGCTAGAGGACCCAGCAGTTTTTTTTATTACGAGGGATTGAAGACTTTCATTCCTGAGGCCAATAGTGTGTGATAGGACATACTGCCTCTTAGGCCTCGTACACATGACCGAACATGTCTGCTGAAACTTGTCCGCGGACCAGTTTCCGCGGACATGTTCGGTCGTCTGTACGGCCGACCGGACAATTTTCCGGCGGATCGGACAGGTTTCCAGCTGACAAATGTTTCTTAGCATGCTAAGAAACATGTCCGCTGGAAGCCTGTCCGTCGGACATGTTCGGTCGTCTGTACGACTCACTGGACATGTCCGCTCAGCCGAAAGCCCTCGCATGCGTCGAAGTGATTCGACGCATGCGTGGAAGCATTGACCTTCCAGGGTCGCGCACGTTGCTGCATCATCGTCGCGGCGACGGTGCGGCCACGTCACCGTGTTCGCTGTCCGCTGGAAATTTGGTCTGATGGTGTGTACAGCCATCAGACCAAAATCCGCCAGCGGACATGTCCAAAGAAAACGATCCGCGGACCGTTTTCATCGGACATGTCCTGTCGTGCGTACGAGGCCTTAGAAGTATTCAAATGGATTCATAGGAGTGGACTGTAGAAATGAATGTAAATGCAACACTCCCGTGCTGTGTTTACATGGGGAGTGTAGTGACATCACAGTTGACATCGCAATACTTCCTATAAATATGGAGGCCAGGGCAGAGCTATTAAAAATTTGTGCAGCCTCTCCATAGAGAAGTAGATCACCGCTGTAGGGAATCTATTGCTGGTTGATTGTGGCCAGCAATACATCAGTATTAGAACTGATCTGCTGCTGTGTAGCTGCATAGGTCATCTTAATCTGATCTCCATTGACCAGATCCAAACTCCCCCACCAAAAAAATCCTAATTTCTTAAAAATTACACCACATGAACTGGATGACATTTGCATTCACTGAGCAAGCATAAAATACACATATAAGTGGACACTTTTGGGTTTAATTACTAAAGTTGGAGAGTGCAAAACTCTCACTTTTGCATTGAAACCGGTCAGCTTCTAGGCTCAGCTTGTTTAATTAAAGTGGGTGTAAACCCCATTCATGAAATCTGACCTAAGCACATATATCTGCAGTGTTTACTTATCTCACTCCAAAGCACTAAGTCCTGGGTATTTCTGCTGCTCCGTTCCTCTATTATCAGCATGATAACTTCTGACAAGTTCTCTGACACATAAAAAGATAAAATCAGCTGGAAATTTGTGTCGGGGAGGTAACTTAGAGATAGATTAGCAGAGAGCTGGTCTATTCACAGTACAGCTCTGCAAGTTTCTTTGCTCCTCTGCCTATGTGGAGCAGCTCACACACAGTGTATGCCAAGATTCCACACCCAGTGGGGGAACGGAAAGAAAAATTTGTAGCCAAACATTTGTAGCATGATGATCACTTTCTAAACAGTGTAGAAATCTGAAGACAGCAGATATACAAATAAAACTTATGTAGGGAGCTTTGTTTCATCTCTGTGCATCATCTAAAGTTGTTCACTTCATTGAGTATATGTGAGGGTTTACAGCTACTTTAACCACTTCAGCCCCAAAAGGATTTTCCCCCTTAAAAACCAGGCCATTTTTTTGCGATATGGCACTATGTTACTTTAGATAACAATAGCGGGGTTGTGCGGCGCTGTACTCAAATAAAATTTAGGTATTTTTTCCCACAAATAGAGCTTTCTTTTGGTGGTATTTGATCACCTCCGCAGTTTTTTTTTTTTGCGCTATAAACAAAAGAATTATTTTGAAAAGAAAAACAATATTTTTTATTCTCTGCTATAAAACACACCTAATAGAAAAAAATAAAAAAAATTGAATTTCTTCATTAATTTAGGACAATTTGTATTCTGCCAAATATTTTTACATACATACATACTGTGTATAGTTAGATAGAAACTGGTGGTTATCAAGTATGTTGTTTTTTTTTTTTTTTTTTATATTACACTTTAAAATTAGCCATGCATTTCTGGATTACTGGATTTATTTTCCTTTCTACATGCCAATATAGAGCACCTGACTCTTAATATATTAGTCATTTTGCAGAGAGAACCTAATTTCTTGGTGTATTTGCATTTAATATTATGAGTGGGAACACCTTGGTTACCTGATAGATAATCAAATATCACCCATACATTCAAGTAGACAAGTGGAAGTGGTCATAACTATGAGAAATGTGGAAAAATGTGCTTGGATTTAAAAATTAATAACCTTAACTTTATATCTCTTCCAAGCAGAAGGGTTAGAATTGAGAAGCTGTTAAACTGAAGCTCTGCTGATCTATAATTTTATTACATGCAAAGTGGCCAGAAGAGTAAAACCTTTCCATTTTAACTATGGACAACATTTTGCCTTGATAACAGCAATACGACAAGACAGTTGCTCTACAAGCATCTTTTTTTGTTGCATCCCAATGTAAATACAGTACAGTACATATACCTTATTTAAACACTGAGCAAATATCAGTCGCTAGGGTGCACTGGTGATTTATAAATCAGCCCTGTCGACCAAAAAATGGCCATAGACCTTATCATTTTCAGTCTGAGGAGTAGTTGTACACACTTGATAATGAGGCAAGTCTTATGAAAAATATTTAGATATTGAGATTTACAAAAGAGTTATGCCACCATTGAAATAAAAAGGGAGTATAGCACTCACATTGCCACATCTGTATATAATGCTAAAGAAAGGGGGGGGGGAACATCAAAGGTGAACCCAAATTGGACTTTAATGGCACAGTAAACAATTGGAAAATACAAAAATAATTTTAATAGGAAATAGACACATACATGGTATACAAAAGGACAAGACAATAATAAAAATCATACACAAAAAATATAAATTGTTTGATAAAAGCCTGAGTGCATCAACACGTTTCGCTGTTATGCTTCTTCAGGATACAGTTCAGGAATCAATAATAGCAAAAATCCAAAAGAGGGTCTCACTGTCTAAAAACAAAGACATACATTTATAATAGAAAAATGTAACATCCCCATTTGTTGAAAGCATTGGTATGCCACCATTGTAAATGTATAGACTTGCAATTGTGTGCATTTACCAACAATGTGATGTGCTGTTGTATCTATAAAGATAATAGCCATGCACATTTATTTTCTTCCAAATTTCAGGGGATTTTCGCATTCGTTTTAACAAACGATAACGCATGTGCAGATTCCCAAATCCGAAAGATCCGACATAAAAAATGCTTTATTTTCATTTTGTTGCTACAATAGTTTGATATAGATAGAAGATTCGACATGATGCTGACAATAACGATCTGTGTCTATCGAACCTGCGGTTGAATGTACCTAACCTAACTCTATTAGTATAAGATTATTCGACAGAGAGAAAAGATTTGACATTATAGAGACATGAAGATTCGACAAAGCAGCTAAAAACATACGATTGCCACGAGCGGACATTTATGGTTACATTCTCCTCCCATAGGCTATAGAAGAATTCTAATGTTGGTTGACTAGTAGTAATAATTAATAAATATAATTATTACTAGTCATACAACATTAGAATTCTACGATAGCATGGATGGAGCATTCAACCGGAAATGTACAATTGCAGCATCGTACAGTTTAGCTGCTTCGTTGGAATCTTCTCTGAACATTCGACAGACACCATAAGCCTTGAATTGACAGATTTGACCTTAATTAATTTAGATTTTTCATACAAATGCATTTTTTTAACAAAACAAAATAATTAAAAATTAATTTCGGGAGTAACTAATTACATTTATTTTTCGGACAACAACGAAATTCCGAAAACAAAATATATTTCAATGTATATCACGCATAATATCCTGTATACAATTTAGAGTTGATACCCGAGAATCTGAGACTATACAGCTCAGTATCCATAAAAAATGTCTGTACAGTAGAAGACAGTAGAAGACTAGAGCAGGCATTACTAAAAGTTTGACCACAATCTGAGTGTGGGTCTAGTCAATGTCCTATCCAGACTGCTGCAATAATGCCATTTAGTAGCCGTTCTGCCCAGGGTTGTCCCCGCCACCACTGTCATTCTCACTCTCACCGAGCCCATAGCGTAAAAAAGGACAGGTTTAGGTGGTGGGCGGGGGCAGCCCAAGTTAACAATCAGGTGATTTTTTGTTAGAATGCAGGTTGGTTATAGCAGTCAATCACCAGCTTGCCACTCCCACCCTCAGGCAGTGAGACTCAGGATCCCATTAACCTTTTAAATACAGACCCAACCAATCACTGAGCATGCTGAAATGCACACTTTCACAATGGTGCATATGCACTTAGGAGTTAGCATACCCAGATTCATAAAAAGCAAGTCTATATTTGCAACAAAGCATTAGGACAGACACATGATTAAAAGAAGGCTGACACAATGCCAGGAGGAAAAGACAAGGGCCAAAACACAGCCTGTAATCACCTAGCAGACATTAAAGTGGTTGTAAACCTTTAGGGAGAACTTACACCTACAGGTAAGCCTAGATTAAGGCTTACCTGTAGGTTCTTGCAATATCTCTGAGACCTACACGGTCTCGGAGATATTTGCAATTTCCCCGAGTGACACCTTCAACGGTGCATGCGATGTCTTGAAAGGGCACAGTGTGCCGTTTCAAGCCGGGGTCATGTCGTTAAAGGCTCATGCGCAGGAGTGATGTCACGCGACTCCGGACAGTCACAGACCCGGAGTTTGTGGCCCCCGGAAGAAGAGGGGTGAAGAATGTATGCTCGCTGCCACAGAGATAGACGGTGACATTGCAGGCTTCTCCTGCAGGTAAGTGTCACATAATGGGCTTCTATGTGATGCATAGTAGCCCATTATGCTTTACCTTTGCAGTGAGACATAGAGGAAGTAAACCCCATCAGGGTTTTTCCCACCTCTTTAAATCCACAACTGACGGCCAAACAACCACACCATAGATAGAAAACAACTTTCAGGCCACTACCAAGCAAAGTACCAGATAGGAGGGCAATTTCTTTACAATATTGTATATTCTGGTATATCATCCTTTTTTAGGTTGCTAACTACATCAGTCAAGGCTCTGGCTTTTTAAAAAAAATCACCAAAACTTACTTAACTTCATCAAGTAAACAAATGTTAACATTATAGTTCCCAATATCCTATCTGACATTTCTGAGGAGGACTCTCTGCTAAGCCAATAATTACCTAACTTCAGTGGATAAATAAACAATATTAGCATTTAAACTTCCAACCTTAAAAAGCAATGACATTTTCTCAAACTTGATGACTTGTACCTGACGATATGGCTAACCTAACCCCATCTAGACTTAATTAAAGAGTCACAAGCAATTATAATTTGAATATTGGCTTTCATAATCTGTTTGCTTGTAATTTTATACTTCGTGATCGTTTTATGCTTTATTTGCTTTGGTAAAGGCCTTGCGATTTAAACAGTTTTAAAGAGGATGTGGCTATACCTAAACACTTGTTTCACTGGCTTTGCTTTGCAACTGTCTATTTTTTTCTGCCCTTATCCTTGACCATGTCTTTAACATTATTTATTGACTTACACAATAGTGCTACAGCCCACAAAGGGCCCCAACTTTGATATCGTGGTATGACATTCATAGGCAAATGAGCCATAGAACAACATAAAGTCTATTGCAATAACCCACACAAATTGTGTGAATCTTTTTTTTAAGTCAGCAGCTACAAACACTGTAGCTGCTGACTTTTAATAAGGACACTTACCTGTCCAGGGAGCCCACGATGTCGGCCCCCAGAGGCCGATCCGTCCATTTTAAGTGCACTTTGCACTTGAAGTTTGCACCTGTAGTGCAGAGTGGATTTGCCATTAGTAAATAACCCCCCCAGTCTTCTCCATCATGATTTGCATAATACATTCTCAAAGTGTACGTGCTGACGTCACTCTGCTATTTCTGCGAGTTAGATCGACGGCCATCGGTGTGAGTCCGGACCAATTTTTGTACTGTATTCTATGTGGTATTTTATATGTATTGGCCATCATTGTCCTGTATACTCTATCTCTGGGCTCTATGATGTGAGCTTCCTTACTAGGAGAATGATACTGTTGCCTGAGAATTGGAGTACTAAAGATTATCTGATGAGACAGGATTAGCTATTATACACACCATTGTAGGTGGAGGTTTTGCACACTGGTAACACAGTGGAGTGCCTTTTACACTTTGGGAATGTATTATGCACATAATGATGGAGAAGACTGGAGGTTTCTACCTAGTTTGGCAATATTTTAGCACTTTAGTAGTCACTCGCATTGTATTTGACTTTTTTTGAGCACTGCACTATAAAGTTATATTAAAGTCTTGTATTATTGATTTAAAAATAAAAAACTTGGTATGCTTACCTGCTCTGTGCAGTGGTTTTGTACAAAGTAGCCCAGAGCCTTCTCTTCTTGGGTCCCTCACTGGCACTCCTGGCCCCTGCCCCCTGCCGAGTGCCCCCACAGCAAGCAGCTTGCTATGGTGGCTGCCAAGCCAAGTCACTGCTTTGTGTGTCCATTTAGACACGGAGCCACAGCTTGGCCCCATACCCTCTCGTTTCTCATTGGCTGACTGACTTTGATTGACAGCAGCAGGAGCCAATGGCGCACGCAGCTGTCTCCGCTAATGAGGAGAAAGAATCCCTGGACAGCCAAGGCTCTCGTGCAACATCGCCGAATCTAAATGGGGCTCAGGTAAGTATAAAGGGGACTGGGGGGGAGCTGCACACAAAAAAGTTTTTTTATCTTAATGCATAGAATGCATTAAGATAAAACCTTCTGCCTTTAAAACCGTTTAACTAAATATAAAAAAAATATTTTGTCAGTGCCAATGTTCTTTACTTGTTAGGTCTGTTTTGGGTTAGATTTGGACCTTTTGCACTATCCAAATTTTGATTTTATATTGTATTGTTTCTACTTTTTAATTATATCTATAGACAAGTCCAGTCTATGTTAGTTTATGTTAGCTTTTATTGCGATATTGATTTTTTTTTTTTACTTTATTTATTTTGTTTTAGATTTTGGTTCATCCAAACCCATTCTTCATTCATAGTGCCTTCTGTACACACGTACACATAGACAAGTTAAGACCTCACTGGAAATGGTATTTTAATTGCAGCTATAAATCCTACGGTGTGATTCTTATTTTCAAAGCAATGTAACTTTTATTGTTTGGCAATAAAGTATCCTGATACCCATACTTATTTAAAGGTATTGCAAGACCTAGGCAATATTTTCTTTTTTTAATGTCCCCTCCATCTCTGATGGACAACGTTAGCTGTTTTTATATGATGGAATGTGTGTAGGTTGGGTAACAATAAAAATATTAATGATACTGAGCATGAGACTGACATTTCAAATACCTGAGCTTATCATAATGACAATGCGCAAAATACAATAACCAATACAATTCAGAAAACTGAAATCTACAATAATCCTTTAACAGATTGGATGCTATTGTTTATTGTATTCAACCTACACCATTTAATCCAGTTAAGCATTCACTAAAATCACAACTTCTATAAATACCAGAATTCTCTCTTTTATTATTAGGTTCATGTAATCCCCATTGCAACAATGCTCATACAGGAAAAATTCTCTTTTTTCTATCACTTAGGGAAAATACAAGGATGACCTAATCTGGAGCTCCTTTCTTGTGAAATAAGAAAGTTGGAGGTAGATCTCTGCCTAACCTGTATTGTTTTTCTGAAGTGGAGAAAAGTGAGGTCACTGGGTTGGCTGTCCTGTCTCAAAGGGATGCACGGATTACAATACTGGTTGAACAAATTGCAAATCTTTTGTCAGGTTAAACAGTTTATATGCACAGTGGGGTCCATTTACTAAAATCTGGAAAGTGCAAAATCTGGTGTAGCTCTGCATGGTAGCCAATCAGTTTCTAACTTTAGCTTATTCAATTAAAGAAGAAGTACAGCCAAATTAAATTACATTTACTCTCCAAATAAAGATCCAGATAGGTTTCTGAGTAAAACTTTATCAGAATTTAAGAAAGGGAAACTGATGGTAGGGGGGAGTTCTCAACATGTACATAGACCCATGGGTCCATACTACGGGGGACTCTCCCGCCTATCAGGTAAGAGACAGAATAAAATAAAGAAGCTATTATTAGAATACCAGATTGTAGATGCCTGGAGGGTCGGACACACGGGAGTCCGGGACTTTGCATTTTTTTCAGTAGTACATGGGTCTTTCTCAAGAATAGACTATGTACTAATAGAGCATCAGTGGCTACCTTCCCTGAAGAATACAACTATAAAACCAATCTCTATATCAGATCTGTGACCCGTTTTCAGCAGACAGCAGGCTGAAGCCCGCTGTCAGTTAACATCACAGAGCCGGTCAAGGCTGGGGAAAGATCGTCACCATATGTTCGGGATCCACCAACATGCCTGGACTGGCACTGGCAGTGAGCTGCTGAGAGCCTGAGCCAGCCACTCCCACCTCCTCTACAGCCCAGTGCTTTTGTAATCTCTGAGGCCCTGTACACACGGTCGTTCCAAACCGATGAGAATGGTCTGACGGACCATTTTCATCGGTTCACCGTTGAAGTAGCCTGATGGTCTGATGTGCGTACACACCATCGTTCCAAAAAACAATCGGGTCAGAATGCGGTGACGTCAAACACACGACGTGCTGAATAAAACGAAGTTCAATGCTTCCAAGAATGCGTCGACTTGATTCTGAGCATGCGCGGGTTTTGAGCCGATGCTTTTCTGTACTAACCATCGGTTTGGACCGATCGGGCAGCGGTCCATCGGTTCGGTTTTGAAGCATGTTTTAAAATTTTGGACCAAAGGAAAACAGACCGATGGGCTATACACATGGTCGGTTTGGACCGATGAAACTGAACCTCGGTCCATTCTCATTGGTTTTGTCCAACCGTGTGTACGGGGCCTGAGAAGCGAGCGATCAGCAGTGTTTGACCGCTGGGTTCTCAGCCTTAGAGCCAGCGGGAACAGAGGCAGCATCAAACTGATAATGCATCCACCTATGTAAGTATGATTTCTCAAAAAAGTTTTGAAAAATAAACCGTGGAAACTGATTGGTTCCTATGCAGAGCTGCACCAGATTTTTCATCCTCAGGTTTTAGTAAATCAACCCCAGTATGTGGCACACTAAGTAAGTGGATTTGTTTTTATTGTATTTGTTTTTATTGGGTTGTACCAATATGTCACTCTTCATCAGATACTGTCTTATTTTCTTGTTGATAAAATACAAAGCTCTAGCTTTGGCAAAGCCCTAACATTGGATGTGATCCTGATTTTCAACCCTGAAACTGGAAAGAATAGCTAGAAAAGGAGAATAAGGCCCCGTACACACGACCGAGTATCTCGGCAGAATTCAGCCAGAAACTCGATTGGAGCTGGATTCTGCCGAGAAACTCGGTCGTGTGTACACTTTTCACCGAGGAAGCCGACGAGTTGCTCGTCGGGCCAAATAGAGAACATGTTCTCTATTTCCTCGTTGTTCAATGAGGAAAGTTAGCTCGCCGAGATCCTCGGCGGCTTCAACACAGAACTCGACGAGGAACTCGATGTGTTTGGCACGTCGAGTTCCTCGGACGTGTGTACGGGGCCTAATACTTCATTTGCTATTTACAATTTACACTCTGCATTATTTGCTGTTGCATTTCTATTAAAATACTACGTTTCAATCCATTAAAAGACTTGCATACTTAATTAAATTGACATTTGTTATATTTTGTTTGTAAAGTTCAGCGCATAAATCCTATATCTTAGGTTATCTCTTCTCCTGGGTTGCATGTAGATCATTATTTTTAATGGAGAGGGGATACCCCCATCAGCTCTTTTAATGATGCTGCAGTACTTTATCTACAATGTACTATACAAATCATTGATACATTTGCAGACTGCAATGTGGAGCCTTCAGTATTGCTCAACAGTGGTTCTGTGCATAATACTGCAGGATGGAAGGAGAGTTTGATCACATGACTTTCACAGGTCTGTGACTTGCTCTCTTTTTACTGGCACTTTTTTAGGAAAGGGAATTTGCTTGCTTTTAAATATTCCTTTCAAATATTTCTTATTGCAGCAGTATGAAACATTTATAAATGTAAATTGTGCCTAAGCAGTACCATGAATTATTTTTCAATTTGTCATGAATTCCTCCTGAAAAATATGGTTGCCATCTCCACAGTGCAGAACAGGGCATGGTAAGTCAGTAATTGGGAAAAGAGCAGTTGTAGGGAGACCACTCTGGAGACTGGTCCTTTGTACGTTGCCTGACATTTTTGGACACGGCATCCACTAAAAAAAAATACAGCATAAAACTGAGAAATGTACAGAACAGACCCTTCTATTAAGTAAATAATTGTTAAGTTATTAATGCAATATAAATAAAAAAACAAGGACATCATATATCTAATAATAGCTGCATGCAAAATGCAAATAGGAAAAACGAATGTACTGTATACTCTACAACAGGGGTGTCAAACTCAATTTCATCGTGGGCCGCATCAGCATTACGATTGCCCTCAAAAGGACCGGTTGTATCTGTAAGATTAGATATCCAGTGCATTCCCTCCCCTTTACATTAGATGTCAAGAGCCACCCCCCCATCAGAAGTTGAGTCCCCCACTCTCCCTTACATCACAGTGCACCCCCTTTCCTTATGCTGCTGCTGCTGCTGGGAAGAAGCTGAATGCATTGCTTGAAAGCAGAAAGTAAGGGTCTGGAGTAGGACCAGAGGAGTTAGAGGTGCAAGGGCCACATCAAATGGCATGGAGGGCTGGATTCGGC
The DNA here is from genome assembly GCF_905171775.1 of Rana temporaria. Taxonomy (NCBI): domain Eukaryota; kingdom Metazoa; phylum Chordata; class Amphibia; order Anura; family Ranidae; genus Rana; species Rana temporaria. Next base: position 137,041,660 of record NC_053499.1, on the reverse strand, counting down.
CCGCGGCCTTGTGTTTGACACCTGTGCTCTACAAAGAACAGAAAAAATGTAACCCCCTCGGGTTTTCTAGTACAGAGCACCTTATTGTGGATCCTGACTCCAATCACAAAGTGCTTGCATATATAAACACTATACCAACACAGAATGTAATATAATAAAGTCAACCAACATCAAAGGACTGAATCCTGGATAAAGTAAAATCAAATATCAACCATTATCGCATAATGGAAGAAGAATAAGTAAAGTAACTAATAATTGTCATCATATAAACAACTAAATCCTAAAGAAAATCTGACTAGTGCAATACCAATAGAAATGATTATCTTCCAAGGCAATCCATTACCTATCCATTATTAGCCCATGGCATCATCATTAGGGGGAAATCCATGGAATCCCCTTGTGTATTATGGTCTGAAGGTTCAGCTTCCTCAGGAGCACTTAGGCTGGGTTCACACTGCAGAACACAGGGCTCAAAGCAGGAGTCCGGTGCATCTCCATTCACCATTTCAGGTCCTATTTCAGCCTGAATTTTTGGCTGAATTTGGACCTGAAACTAACCAAAAGACGCACAGGGCTCCTGGGCAATTCGCACCGAAGCCGCTGCGAAGATGTGTGAAACGGCTCCATAGAGAGCCGGTCACAATCTCCTGCTTTGCAAATTGGATGCGGAGAAATTTGCATCCAATTCACAATAGTGTAAGCCGAGCCTAAAGCTATACTGCAAGACCACTAGAGTCCTCTATGAGGGAGGTTCTCCCATAGAAATGAATGGAGCCACAGTGTCTATTCACAGTAAGAAGAGAACCCGATAGGGACAATTTCCTTACAAAAACTATGTGATGCCAGGTAGGTCCATGAAGTTATAATTACAGGTGGCCTAAAAGTGTAGTTGTCATTTTACTACTTTAATATATTACTGACAGCAATGTTTTGTGTAGGTACATGTGTGATGCCATAATGGCAGCCCTGCCACCTTAGGTGCCTACATGCATTGGCAATGCAAATCCTGCCCTGCATACAAGAGAAGTGGTATTGTGTAGTGTTCAAACATACTGAATAAGAAGAGATATTAAGAACTAAAGCCAACTTACACAACAAGAGAAATGACACTGTGCCATGTCCACAATCCTGAGTCTCACACTCTGCTTCCTGCAAGGATAAGAAAATAAGTAGACTTAAGGGGGGGGTCAAGGAAAAGGAGAGAAGCAACAACATTGTCCGTATTGTTGTTTTCCATCATGTGTAAATCCATTTACGTGACAAAACACTTCCGTTATTTATCAGTTCTGTGTGTGAGGTATATAAAGCCCTTCATTTTGACTAAGGAAAGCTCAATGATTTAGTGCACATGGTCACTTGGGTCAGGAAAAATAGCCTTCGTCTATCACCCTACTCCTTCTTTAAGGAAAATCCATTTAACCCTTTGCTGCTTAAAGAAAGAAATGCTTTGGTGATTTGGTTTCTAGTGCGATATAGGACTATTAGTTATGTACAGGTTGTCATCATTCAATATGTTTGCATGAATGCTGCACAGTAGCACCTTCATTTGTTCTGTATGTTGGTTATAGTTCTCAGTGTCTTATTTTATCTGCATCGTCACTGCACAGCAACTTTTGTAATGGGCGCTGTGTGTAATTCTCAGTATCTGTTTTTATTCTCTATGTATAGCTGCTGCACAGTAGCAGTTCACTGGTTCTTTATTGGGTGTGTGGTAATATAAATTTTTTGGGGGGGGAAACTGCATAGTATCACTCTCCTGCGTCCTAGATAATTTTTAACTTTATTTCTTATTCAATATGTCCAACTTCCAATATCCTCTATGTGACTCTCAGTAACTCACTAACAGCTGGTCTTAATCTGCATGTAACTGGGCATTAATATGGATCATTTATTCCATATATATATAGTTACAAGAGTATCATTGAAAGGTTTCAGCATAAAAAGTTATAATGCAGAATTTTTTCTCAAGCTGGGAGCTCAAAAGTTTGGTCTGCCCAGCAATTGACTTAGGCTGCGTACACGCGATCGGTTAAACCGATGAGAATGGTCTGATGGACCATTTTCAATGGTCCAAACCGATCGTGTGTGGGCGCCATCGGTTATTTTTCCATCGGTTAAAAAAAAGCCAACTTGTTTTAAATTTTAAAGTAGGCACAACCATCGGTTAAAAATCCACGCATGCTCAGAATCAAGTCGACGCACGCTTGGAAGCATTGAACTTCGTTTTTTTCAGCACGTTGTTGTGTTTTACGTCACCGCGTTCTGACACGATCATTTTTTAACCGATGGTGTGTAGGCGCGACGGACCATCAGTCAGCTTCATCGGTTAACCGATGAAAACGGTCCATCAGACCGTTCTCATCGGATGGACCGATCGTGTGTACAGGGCTTAAGAAGTTACCACTAAATCATCAAATAAGGCAACTAATACTAGAGGCATATTTATTAAGCAGTGATGTAACTTTCACCAAATATTCACGGGTGGTGAATCAATCCTTGTCATTTGAAACATAGGCACCAGAAAAAAAAATCACCTGAAGTGAACATTTAGTGAACATCAGATTTTCCACTTTATAAATATTCCCCATGTGAACAAAACATTTTTGCAGGCAATTTTAATTTGATAGAGTTAAATCAACCACAGTGATTTGAATTTTTTTTTAGCAGTTTGATTAATTGAGATTTAACATTTAAAATATTTTTTTTGATGACTGGCTCCCAGACCCACACCTACCAGAAGGTCAAACCGAGGCTTCCAGGCCTTCAGAAAAGTATCCCTAGAGTCTGTATTGCAAACATTCTCTCTGAAATTGAGTCTTGAGAAAGAATGGTCTGACACACTGATACACGCAAAGATGGACACACTGATACACACAAGGATGGAGGCCATTGAAAAAGACCAGATGCCCAAATTCAACAAAATTTGGCAGCTGTGGATCAAACACTGACTACCATCAGACTTCGTCCAGATGGTGCCTATGCCATGGTAGTATTAAGATAAATGTTTAATCTGATGTTTTACCACTGGTCATATCACCCTTGGGGAATCTTTTCTGTTATGACTGCTCTTATCATGCAGTATCTCCAAGGCTAAAGCTCCTTTCACCAAAGTCACCTAAACTTTGTGTTTCACGCGATAACCTTCACCTGATCTGCTGCATCAGTTTCCAAAGTTTATCTTGTTTTGATTACTAATCCAATTTTGGTTAATGGCTTTGCTTTTATAGGCCTTATGGTATATTCACAGTAGGGATGGGAGAGCGGTTCGGCCTGACTACGAGTTTGGGCCGAACATTTGCCTGCTAAACACTGAATTTAAAGGGTGTTTGCCCCTGTACAAACACCCTGTAATGCACTGAGCGCTGTACAGTGCATTCTGTGCCATGATTAGGCAACACTTTGCCCAATCAGGGCACAGTGTAAGTTGGTTGTTAAGAAGTGGGGTCCGGAAGTCGTCATCGGCTGTCAATGGGTTTCCCCGCTTCACCACTTTTTTTGGTGAATGGGTAGGTGTACTATGTACCTGATACTCATTCACATAGGGGGGGTTCGATCTGGGGATTCTGATAAGTCCCCCGCCTGCAGACCCCCACAACCAATGGCCATGGTTATAAGGACGAGGCCCTTGTCCCCATCAAACATTGGGACAAGGTGATTTGGGGTGGGAAGGGCAGAGCTCTTATTGCATATATCACTATTCGGTTGCACTGAACTAAAATTTGTATATGTGCTTGCTGTAAGTTGCCCTTTGTAAAAATAACTACAGTAAAACCTTGGTTTGAGAGTAACTTGAGAGCGTTTTGCAAGACAAGCAAAATGTTTTAATACATTTTGCCTTGGTATACAAGCGATGTCTTGATATAGGAGTAGCGGAATGTCACAACTGAGTATAAAATAGAAGAGAGGCGCTTCTAAGTGTAGCAATATGGTTACATTTAATGAAGGTACAACATTTAGAAGCGCACATGGTTGATGATTAAAATAGGCACATCTACAGTAACCATGCAGGCATCCAGGGTAATGCTGTCCGCATAGACCATCCTCCTTACTGCTATTGATGTCCTCCCTTCCACGAGCGCTTCAAGCCTCACTTTCAGATCGCTCAACTACAGGGTAGTCTTCTCGGTCTTGATTGCAGACTGATAGCAGTGAGAGCCGGCAGTGAAGAGGACGGTCTATGTGGATCACTTTACCCGGATCCCTGCATACTTAGATGCGCCTCTTTTAATCATCAACCATGTGAGTTGCTAAATGTTGTACCTTCATTACCGTATTTTCCGGCGTATAAGACGACTTTCTGGATGCAAAAACATGCATCCAAAGTCGGGGGTCGTCTTATACGCCGGGTACGGTCTCAGCAGTACTCACTTTTTTTCCCCAGCGCTGACAGTGTCCCATGCTGCGATCGCGATCGTGAATGATTTCAAAGCCGCGCCTTCACTGCAGAGTGTTCTGTGATAGGAGGAACAAAAATCTTCCCAGCAGCGCCTCTGTTCTTTGTTCCTCCTATCACAGATGCCTTCTCATCCTCGGACGAGATGAGAAGACATCCGTGATAGGCGGAAAACATAACAGAGGCGCTGCTGGGAAGATTTTTGTTCCTCCTATCACAGAACACTCTGCAGTGAAGGCGCGGCTTTGAAATCATTCACGATCGCGATCGCAGCATGGGACACTGTCAGCGCTGGGGAAAAAAAGTGAGTGTTATTGCACTGGGGGGGGGCAACAAGTTTAGGCACAGTGGGGGCAAGTGATGGCAATGTGGGGGCATGTAATGGCACAATGGCAATGTGAGGGGCAAGTGATGGCAATGTGGGGGCATGTAATGGCACAATGGCAATGTGGGGGCATGTAATGGCACAATGGCAATGTGGGGGCATGTAATGGCACAGTGGCAATGTGGGGGCATGTAATGGCACAGTGGCACAGTCTGGGCATGTAATGTAATGGCACAGTCTGGGCATGTAATGTAATGGCACAGTGAGTAATGGCACAGTGAGTAATGTAATGGCACAGTCTGGGCATGTAATGTAATGGCACAGTGAGGAATGTAATGTAATGGCACAGTGAGATTTGAAAAAGCCTGTTTCTGTCAGCGGTTCTGGCTCCCCCTCAGTTTCCAGAAAGACAGTAAGAAGGGGGTAGTCTTATACAGTGAGTATATCCCAAAATCAAAATTTTTCCTGGAAAATTAGGGGGTCGTCTTATACGCCGGGTCGTCTTATACGCTGGAAAATACGGTAAATGTAACCATATTGCTACACTTAGAGGCGCCTCTCTTCTCTTTTATACTCTGTAGCTCCTGCTGAATTTTGCTTCTAATCTCCTTGTGGAGGCTTCCATTTGTGGATGGACATGTTATGGTTAAACAACCTGGTCACATTGCTATAATCTTTTTATGTAAACTGAAAGACTTATGAATAAATGGTTGTGAAATGAATCATTTGAGTTTCCATTATCTCTTATGGGAAAATTTGCTTTGATATACAAGTGCTTTGGATTACAAGCATGCTTCCGGAACAAATTATGCTTGCAATCGAAGGTTTTACTGTACCATGTTGCCATTTTCTGTGTATGCTCTTTTTCTTGTTAACTCAATAAAATACTTGAACAAGAGAAAGATGGGCTGTGTCCTGCCGAAACTTGAATTAACTACACTTTTGATGATAGAGTGTGTTGTGTACATCTCATTATTCTCTTAGATTATTAGATATATAACTTTTCAGGTACAGTTAAAAATTACAGGTCATAGTGGGAATCACACAGATCCTGTTCAGAATCTTAACAGATGTCTCTATGAGGATGGGTCGTCAATTTTTCCTGCAACAGTGTTATCATGTGGATATCACCTGTTATCTTATTGTGAACAAGCTTTCAACAGTTTCATGGCAAGGCCTTTTTATCTGAATATTTACCTTCTTCCTACTAAAAAAAATAAAAATCTTTTTGTTTCTAGCTGTCAAGTTAAATCGTTCAGAAGAGGTTGAACAACGTCTCTTGTACAACACAAATCGGATATCTGATGGAATCTAATCCGATGGATTTTTTCATCGGATATCAGATGAAGTTGACTTTTCATCAGTCTTGCCTACACACCATCAGTCAAAAATCTGACCGTGCCAAAACGCGGTGACGAAAAACACTACAATGTGCTGAAAAATGAAGTTCAATGCTTCCGAGCATGCGTCGACTTCATTCTGAGCATGCGTGGATTTTTGACTGAGGGACTTCCACACAGACGACCGTTTTTTTTCTATCGGTTTTTTATCCATAGGAAAAAATTCAAACATGTTCTATTTTTTTTCACCGATGGAAAACAAACCGATGGGGCTCACACACGATCCGTTTGTCCGATGAAAACAGTCCATCGGTCCGTTTTCATCGGACAAACCGATCGTGTGTACAGGGTTTAAGTATCACTTTAGGCTTTGTATTAGATCATTTTATTTTGAATAACAAAATCTTTCTTTCATTTACCAAATAACTCTTTACGTGCTTACTGTACATATTCCGAATATCATTCCTATCCTAAATAAATATTATTTGTTGTACTATGTCCCCTGTACAGAATATTCTATATTTTGTCGTTTTTCCAAAATCCCCATTTATTTAAGTGTAATTAAAACATGTCAAAACTCCTGTTCCCAAAAATAAAATAAAAGATTAGATCACTATCTCCCTGTCCTCAGATGGTTCAATAGTTTTCCGTATCTTGTTTATCTATTATGGCTCACTTGGAGGATTAAGAACAGCCTGCAGATTGCTAAGTTGCTTGATAAAATATTAATCTTGTGATTCCCAGCTAAATCCCCTTTTAATATTTCAAATTACCTCTTTATCTGAAGTTAACCTTGGTATCAAAAACCTCTTCAGAACTAGAAAAAGTGACGTATATAAAAAAAAAAAAGTCAATATTTTCTACAAAAAACAAATGCTTTGATTTTAAAGGGAAACTATTGTGTATTCTGAATATGTGGACACTTTGAGATTCTATTCTGATATTTACCTAAAAATAGTTTTTTGACATTTCTTTTGCATTTTTTCTTACTGATTGTTTAATATTGTGATTACTTGAAACAAACATTTGTTAAAGCCCAACTTCACTTTTCAGATGGGTTTTAAAAATATCATATCCAACAGCATAAAAAAGTAAAAAATGCAGCTTTTGCTGCAATACTTAACCACTTCAGCCCCAGGAAGAGTTGGCTGCCCAATGACCGGGCCATTTTTTGTGATTCGGCACTGCGTCGCTTTAACTGACAATTGCCTGGTCGTGCGACGCTGTACCCAAACAAAATTGACGTCCTTTTTTCCCACAAATAGAGCTTTATTTTGGTGGTATTTTATCAACTCTGCGGTTTAAATTTTTTGAGCTATAAACAAAAGAAGAGCGACAATTTTGAAAAAAAAAACACAATATTTTGTACTTTTTGCTATAATAAATATCCTAATTTAAAATAAAAATAAAAAAAAATCCTCAGTTTAGTATTCTTCTACATATTTTTGGTAAATCGCAATAAGCATATATTGATTGGTTTGCGCAAAAGTTATTGGGCCAGATCCACGTAGATCGGCGTAATTTTAAGCAGGCGTAGCGTATCGTAGTTACGCTACGCCGCCGCTACTTTGAGAGGCAAGTGCTGTATTCACAAAGCACTTGCGTCTAAAGTTACGGCGGCGTAGCGTAAATGTGTCGGCGTAAGGGCGCAAAATTAAAATGACAAAGATGTGGGCTTGATTTATGTTAATTCAACTTGACCCCACGTAAATTACGTTTTTTTTGAACGGCGCATGTGTCCGTGGGGGTATCCCAGTGTGCATGCTCAAAATCATGTCGCAAATAGTCAATGCTTTCGACGTGAACGTAATTTACGCAAAGCCCTATTCGCAAACGTTTTACGCAAACAACGTACACAGCGAAAAATTTGACGCTGGCCCGACGTCCATACTTAACATTGTGTACGCCTCATAGACCCAGGGGTAACGTTACACCGAAAAAAGCCTTACGTAAACGACGTAAAAAAATGCGCCGGCCAGGCGTACGTTCTGAGAATCGGCGTATCTAGCTAATTTGCATACTCTACGTGGAAATCAACGGAAGCGCCACCTAGCGGCCAGCGTAAATATGCACCTAAGATCCGACGGCGTACTAAGACGTACGTCAGTCGGATCTAGCCCCCATTCAGTCGTATCTTGTTTTGTGGACACAAAACAAAGATACGACGGGGCATCCTAGAAGTTACGTGGCGTATCAATAGATACGCCAACGTAACTTCTTTGTGGATCTGGCCCCTAGCGTCTACAAAATGGGGGGTCGTTTTATGGCATTTTTATTATAATACATTTTTTCATTAGTAATGGCGGCGATCTTATGCGACATTATGGTGGACACATCAGACACTTTTGACACATTTTTGGGACCATTGTCATTTATACAGCGACCAGTGCTATAAAAATGCACTGATAACTGTAAAAATTTCACTGGCAGGGAAGGGGTTAACACTAGGGGGCGATCAAGGGGTTAAATGTGTGTTCTAACTGATGAGGGGATGGGAATTACTATGAGAAAAGACTGATTGGTGTTCATACATAGTATGAGCACACAATCAGTCTTCTCGCCCCAGAGAGAACTGGGATGTGTGTGTTTAAAGTGTGTGTTTTAAGGCACCTGGTGAATCCAGACTTCTATTGTTGGGATGATGTGGTGCCTAGACTAATTTCTGTGATGTCAGCAGAGAGCTGATATCACAGTGGAAAATGTAAGTATAAAATCCCCTTTCTTCAGGTATTACTTTGAGACCAGGGATACTTAGAATATCACCTCACAAGATTCATACATTACAAAGAGAACACAGTAGATGCCGTTTGTCTTCAGACAATCCCTCTCTCTGATTAGGGAAACGTGGAGGATGGCTCACTTTTCTAAACCATTCAGTATACACTATATTACCAAAAGTATTGGGACACCTGCCTTTAAACGCACATGAATTTTAATGGCATCCCCGTCTTAGTCCGTAGGTTTAAATAAAGAGTTGGCCAACCATTTGCAGCTATAACAGCTTCAACTCTTCAGGGAAGGCTGTCCATACGGTTCAGGAGTGTCTCTATGGTAATTTGTTACCATTATTTCAGAAGCACATTTGTGAGGTCAGGCGCTGATGTGGACAAGAAGGCCTGGCTCACAGTCTCCACTCAAATTCATATCAAAGGTGTTCTGTCGGGTTGAGGTCAGGACTATGTGCAGGCTAATCAAATTCCTCCACCCCAAACTTGCTCTTCCAAATCTTTATGGACCTTGTTTTGTGCACTGGTCCAAATCATTCGGTGAAGGGGGGATTATGGTGTGGGGTTGTTTTTCAGGGGTTAGGCTTGGCCCCTTAGTTCCAGTGAAGGCAAATCCTAAGTTGTCAGCATAGCAAGATATTTTAGACAATTTCATGCTCCCTACTTTGTTGGAAAAGTTTGGGGACGGCCCCTTCCTGTTCCAACATGACTGCGCACCAGTGCACAAACAAGGTCCATAAAGACATGGATGAGCGAGTTTGGGGTGGAGGAACTTGACTCAACCTGATACCTTTGGGATGAATTAGAGCGGAGACTGCAAGCCAGGCCTTCTTGTCTGCATCAGTGCCTGACCTCACAAATGCGCTTTTGGAAGAATGGTTAAAAATTCCCATGGACACAATCATAAAACTTAAAATTTCATGCATTGCTGATCTTGTGTATTGTGTTAATGCACATGCAGCCACTTGATTTTCAGTTAGTTTCCAACTCACAAAAAAGGACATGCAGCATTTTATTCTGACACAGCACACTACAATGCACAATAATCTGTTACCATGTGTTTTTGTGCGCTGCAACATAAACCTATGTACATCAGAGATGAATTGCTTTAGAGCCTCTGGGTTTCAATTAAAATGAATGGTTATGCAACATGCCAAAACACTTAACGTGTTAACACAACACAGAAAGCAAAAATGTGTTTCGGCTATCGAGTCTTTGGACAGAAGAAATATGCAAAATCTCTTTTGCTAAAAAAATAAATAAAAATCCAGCCACATTTTTAGGAGTGTATTTATTGTAGCACTACCCCCACAGGGGCTGCTGGTAACTGGCTCCCTTATTCCTGCACAGCTAGGCAGCACACCAGGGCAACACACATTTTCCACTTACATCCAGACACACAGGCTTGTTTTTGTTGTTTTTATTAGGGATAACAACTTGGGTGGGGTAGGCACAGGCACAGGTTACCCTCTATTTTCAGGGTAAAAATGTGAGTGTTATACACCAATAAATACAGTATTTAAAGCGGAGGTGCGGCTTAAAAAAAAAAAAAAGTCAGCAGCTACAAACACTGTAGCTGCTGACTTTTAATAAGGACACTTACCTGTCCAGGGTGCCCGCGATGTCGGCAGCCGATGCCGAGCAATCGCTCAGGTCTCAGCTGCCATCCTCGGTGAGGGAATCAGTAAGTGAAGCGTTGCGGCTTCACTGCCCGATTCCCTACTGCGCATGCATGAGCCGCGCGGCGCTATGTAAATGGGCGATGTCTCCTGGGAAACACACAAGGTCCCAGAAAACACCGCTCCACATTTCCCAGGGGGCAGCACGAGGAGGAGAAGAAAAAAGAGCACCGCGGATAAGGAAGTGGCAGATTAGGACGATCTACCCAGTAACAGCCACTTCTGGTAAGTATAAAAAAAATATATGTTTTTTTCTATTTTTTTGTAGCCTTTTTGGCTATTTTTTTTTTTTTTTAGGGTGGACCTCTTTAAAACTATATATAAAACTTTATTACTTGTTAAACTGCTATTTTATAACAACTGTGACATTGACCTTTTAGAATCATTTTGCTTAAACCTCAATATGTTTTCAAGTAAAGCAAATTGTGCATTCATTTGTTAATCAAAATGCTTGAGAAGCACCCTTCCCATATTATCAATTCCAAGGCCACAACCAAGAATGAAAGCTATTTAGTATCATTGCAAATTGTGTCTAGTTTTGATATGCGGTTAAACTGATAATTTAGTGTCTGGACATTCTCAGCATGATGAATGCAAATGAATTCTGACATCAATTTTATTTTCTTAATTTTGCCTCTAATTTGTTTTTAAGAAAGGAAAAAAGAGAAATAAAAAAAAAAAGGATAAGCTATTATTATTGGTAAGCTGTTGCTCTCCTTCCAATATTTGCTTAAATTCAAAACAATGGATCCCCACTGTCTACCTTTGATTTTTAACAAATATCGTTACAAAAGTATGGCTCAGAGCCATTCAATCATGGATGGAGCCCAGAGCTGTAAGCTAACCTTTTTTTTTTTTTTTAATACCCACAAGTTCACCAAAGCCCTCAACAGCGACTGCAGGTAAAAGATACTAGCAATTACACAAGTGGAGGATTTAACCCAATTTATAATATTAACAAACAGAGGGAGAAAATGTATTATTTTTCATTAAATTAAGAAGACCAAAATGTGCTGCCTTGGGTGGGAAATATTTTCCATCCACTATGTGGTCTAAAGAAAAAAAAAATGTAAAGACTGGTTGATTTATTGTGAGCAAAGTGAGAACATTGTGATTGGATTCATGCAGAGACAGGAATGGATAGCAATCTTTGAAGAAAGACCATTTCAATTGTGGAAATAGAGGGCACATGTAAATCAGAAGAGAGGTTAAAATGCTCTGTATATGGATATGAAGTGATAGCTTTACCTGACCAGAAAAGTCCATTGTTTGTCTATATTTTTGTTTAGAAAGCAGTCCAACAAAAAGGAGAAAACAAACATTAAGAGCAAAAGATTTACACTTTGGATGCTGAAAAGATTATTGGGCTGTTATATCGATATTTAACAGCATCTACCTTGCCCTTGATTACTTCAAATGCATTTTTCAGCAAATGATGCATAAGTAGTGCATCAGGAGGTGCTTATTGTCTTCAGAACAGTCATTTCCTTGAATAGAGAAAAAGAAAAGCAATGTTTTAGATTTACTGGCACATATATATCTACATATGTACAGTATATTCATTTTTTTTACTTGCTTTCAACAGAGAAAAAAAAACAAACAAAGAATCATTATATGCTGTTTTACTTAGGCCCATTTCACACCTGCGGACCGTGATGCCGCGTACACACGATCATTTTTCGGCACGAAAAAAAAACGAAGTTTTTCATCATGTAGAAAAAACTTTGTTTTTCCAACTTCATCATTAAAACGACGTTGCCCACACACCATCGTTTAAAAAAAAAGCTCTAGCAAAGCGCGGTGACGTACAACACGTACGACGGCACTATAAAGGGGAAGTTCGATTCGGATGACGCCACCCTTTGGGCTGCTTTAGCTGATTCCGTGTTAGTAAAAGACGATTCGCGATTTTCTGTCTGTTACAGCGTGATGAATGTGCTTACTCCATTATGAACGGTAGTTTTACCAAAATGAGCGCTCCCGTCTCATAACTTGCTTCTGAGCATGCGCGGATTTTTAACGTCGTTTTAGCCCACACACGATAATTTTTTACAACCTGAAAAACAAACATCGTTTAAAACAATGTTAAAAAATGCAGCATGTTCAAATTTTTTTTTGTTGTTTATCAGAACCTGAAAAAATATGTGAAGCCCACACACTATCATTTTAAATTACATTTTTTAAAAACAATGTTTTTTTCATGCTGAAAAATTATCGCGTGTAGGCGGCATGTGTCCGCTTTTTCATCCGTCCATTTGCAGATGAAAAAGGGACATACATTGGTCCCTATGAGATTGCGTGTGTCAGCGGATGAACATACCGCCCCGCAATGCGCCTCTATAGAGGCGCAGCCCCCCCTAGGATGCCAACACTGGACCACCAGGGAGTGCCCCCTGGTGCTCAATAGTACAAAAATAGGCACACAAAAAAATTAACACAATCGATGAGAATCAGTGCCCACAAATGGGCACTGACTGGCAACATGGGCACTGACTGAAAAAAATTTCATTTGGGTACAGTGTAGCATGACCACGCAATTCTCATTCATATTGCGACAGTGCTGAAAGCTGAAAATTTACTTGGGCAGGAAGGTGCGTAAGTGCCTGGTATGGAAGTGGTTAAGAATAGATATTCAAATTCTATCATAAACCAAATCTTGAGTTCTCTACTTTTCTTTACTTATCTTAAAAAACATTTTTCTTATACAAAACGCCACCACAAGTCTAATATCTAAGAAGGAACAACCCACTTGGGGCACATTACACACCAACATATGTTTGTGTATCTAATTGGTGTTTAGCAGGAAAATCCTCTACATTTGCTGAAATAAATACCTAAATAAATCAATTCTATATTATCACTCTCATTTAAGCTGCCGTCTTGTGTCAATAAACAGAAGTCTGTGTGCTTGGTGAATTTGTGTGTAATACATGTATTATCCTCTGGTGAACTCATGTTTTGTAAGTTTGCCTCAGGTAATGTATTCGAATGTGATATGCTTATGTTGACGAGCTGTCCAGCCGACTGTTGTGTGGACAGCAGATTTTACACACAGAGAATCTGCCAACATTTTTCGAAATGTGATAACAAGGTGTGAATCCCACAAGGATTTACAGAAATGTTATCTCACCTTATGCTACCTGTCATTGTTATTCATTTCAGTATTTAAACAGAAGATAGCAAATTAGGATCATAATAATTATTTTAAAACCAAACTGCACAAACTGGGATGATCATGCAAATGGAACAGTTTGTACTGTTAATACTTCAAAGACCTTTGGATTCCCCCAACAGAGGGCCCCCTCTCCATCTGGAGGCCCCCATCTGCAGTACTTTATTTATTTGAGTCTTTTTTTTTATCTATTTATTCGTAGTTATCTTTTTTTTTACATGTCTTCGGGGCACTCATGTGACCCACTGGGTCTTCCTCTCTTTTTTTTTCTTCTGATTAAAAAACAGGATATTGGCTCACACAAACAATGAAATGGTGTTGGAAACTGTATATACCGTGCCAACACGTTTGCCTATTTTCTTGTAATGTCAGCCAATTTTTCAAAGAAAAAATAAACAGTTTTGAAAGGCAGGTACACGACATTATGCTAAATAGCACAAGTATGAGAGCAGTGGGAGAGTTTCATTTTCATCTTGGATGCTACATTTATTTTATTCCTGGTTCAAATCAATTAAATTATGATTTTTATGAAGGTAATTAATATTATTATCATTTATTTATTTTGTCAATCATTTTTTATTTAAGTTTTCAAATACAAAGAAACATGTTACAGGTCAGTAGCAATAAGCATAATTGAAAGTTTGAGAAAAAAATAAATAATATATATATATATATATATATATATATATATATATATATATATATATATATATATATATATATATATATATATATATATATATATATATATATATATATATATATATATATATATATATTGTGACAGGAAGTCAGGTAAATCTGTGGGTGTTGTCACAGATGGGACATACATTTCTGCCTTGTTTAGACAATACACCAATTGTTATTAGGTGTCGGCTGCAAATGTGGCCAGGAAAGGCAATTAAGGCCTCTATAAGTAGTCCAGAGGATTACCACTGAATTGCTGCATCATCCTGAGTGTTTGTGAGTAAGGAGAGCAGTGCCAGAAAGTCTTCTGAAGAGGTGAGGAGGTGATTGATTTTTCTGTGTGATAAAAATCAAAAGACTATTGTTTTTCTGCTGTATGACCAGCACTGTCTACCCAGCACTGTCTACCCACACAGGTTCCTGTGTGGAAGGTAGACGCCCAAAGTGGTTAGGGTTTATTTTATGTTTGATTTTGTTTATGCTGTTTGGATACTTGCACTTGTTTCCAGCAAGATCGAAGAATAAACCAAAATCTTTGTTTTCAACCGTCTTCGACTGCCTGTCTGTATAAATTCAGTGTGTGGTGAACCCATCCAAGGGGTCACACACCCCGCTACCGAGCTAACCCCTTTACAATATATATATATATAATTCAGTTAAATCAACAAATTAGTAACTAAACATTGACCTGGCAAAAGATAAACCAACTGAGGTGTTTGTCAATTATTGAACTCCGAGGGGGGGGGGGTCGGTAGGAAGGGGTGGGGAAGGAAGGAGGAACATGGGAGAGGAAACACCAGCATGACATTAAGGGAAACACCAGCACCAAAATGTCATATGTGTACAGTACATTTTGGATTTTCAACCAATCTGACCACATAGAAATTAACCTTTTTTACGTGTACATTTTTCTAGCCGCTAATCTCTCTATGTAACATTGGTGATGAGGTCTGCAATTGTGCTGGAGATGGTGAGAGAATCTGATGTTTTCCATAACCTGGTGATATTTAATTTGGCTGCAAGCAATGTATTACAGCAAACCTTGAACTGGGAGGATTTTTCTCCATTCCAACAAGGAGTAAAGCAAAAGAGAAAGATGCCGCTCCGGTGTGGAGATCTTCAAAATAATTGCTTCTCCCAGAACCACGGGTGCAGGCAATGCATGTGAGATTGCAAAACAAAAGCTAGCGATGGGTTGGGAGATGAGGGAAGTTTTCAGATGGAAGAAATCTCCGGAAGTAGCGTAGAGATTTGCAAAACCATAGTAGATGTGCAATAGAGCCTGTACTTTTTTTTTTATAGAAAAAAAATTGATATAGATTAGCGTTTTGGCAGATAAAATTGGTAAATGGTATTTTTCATGCACAACAGCAGAAGTACATTAATGGCATAGTTGAGAAAATAATGACTGGGCTGTACTGCTGAAATGCTTGAGGCAGGGTTAAACTGTGTTCAGCTCTCTAGGTTTTGGTTACCCATCTTATAAGTCAACCTACGTTTTGTCCAAGCAAGGCAAAGCAACACATTCACCATAATACTTGCTCCACTAGCTCCATATACTTACCTTCTGCTTGTACCCAGGTCCGTTGTGACAAGGCAAGCAAACCAAATAATTGCTTGGGGCCCCAAGCTGGCCTGGGGCCCCAAGCAAGGCCCTTGCCACGCTTCCTATAAATGCTGCAGCCGCCTGAGCGCTCTATAGCCTCAGGCGGCTGCATCACTGCTGCCTCTCTCATCACTTCTTCCCCTTCCCTGTAGTAATGGCCGAGCTACTCTTCCTTCCTCCTGTCCTGCCAGTTTCCTGTTACCGTCTGGACTGACAGGAAGTGCACACTGAGTGCTCACTTCCTTTCAGTCCGGCCGGGAACAGGAAACTGAATCTCCTACCCGCGCGGCTTGGTCGGGAGTGGGGGAAGTTAAAAAGATCATGGGGGAGTAAAAAAACATAGGGAGGGGAGGTGAGTAAAAAAAAACTGCATACTTGTACCACTATGGTTCTCTGTGGCTACTGGGATGGAAGAGAGTCCTGTGTAAGTCCCAGGTTATAACCTGGAACATTTACAGAGTTGAGACTCTCTCCCCTCCTCCATGTGACAGCAGAGCAGAGGGTGCTTGAGCTGCCAGTTTCAAAGCACCAACCCTATCACATTGAAGGAAGGGGGGGTGAGTCACGTGGATCCCCTACTGTATATCCATAAATACTGGTTCTTTATCTTCATTCCCAGAGGCTGATGAAGTGAACATGTTGCTTTGCCCTGCATTGGTTGACTTTAATGATTACTGGCAGAATCCTTCATGTTTAAAAAGTTGTAAGTTCAATGTAGAGAGCAACCAAGTGAGTTGGAAAAACAGAGTCGTTAGCATAGCAGAGGATTAGTTATTTTACACTGATTCTGCTAGTTATAGTTGGTTACAATAACGGGAGTGAGGGAAGTGACTGGATACACTGGCAATCAGCCACCCACAACAAAATGACATGATGGTTGCGCATTATTGTAAAGGATGGGTGTCACAGAGAAGAGCATGATGTCTTTGGCAGTGACTGATGACAAGTTCTGTTGGACATTATCCGTATTCAGCCTCATTAGCTTCCATGTCTCTACTTTATATATAGTGCTTAGCAGAGGACCTCTGTGAATGTAGATAGCTTCAGCATATTGATTAACTGCTGCTCTGCAAGAGGTTTAATCAGAGATAAAAAAAAAAAAAGGCCCAGGGAGCTGTCCAAATTTTCAGGAAGTAGGGGAGGTAGACTTCCTCGGTCATGATTTATGACATTTCATCACCAAGTTACTCAATATCATGCAGGAAAAACACAAAAGTAGGACAAGTCACTTAGCATGGACCAAACAGCATGAAAACAAGAATTAACAGAGGTCCCCTAGGTTTTCGTTCAAGGCAATGGGCAATAAATATGTGCTTTGCTTGGGAGGGCAAAAGCAACATGTTTACCTTAAAAGTGGTTGTAAGTTCCAAGCATGAAATATTAATGACGCATAGCCCTCTATAGTGTGTACTTGTCTCCAGTTGCGGCTGGTGCTCAACATATTTTAGGAAGCGCAAACAAAACTGAAAAATACTTTAAAAAAAACATCAACTGCAGCCTAATTGTGCCCATCAAATGCAGCCACTGTGCCATCATTTGCAAGATATTGTGCCCATCAAATGCAGCCACTGTGCCATCAATTGCAGCCATTGTGGCATCAAATGCAAACCACTGTACCCATCCTATGTTAGCTTCTGTGCCCATCAAATGCAACCACTGTGCCATCAATTGCAGCAATTGTGCCCATCAAATGCAAGCCACTGTCCCCATCATATGCAGCCACTGTGCCCCATCAAATGCAGCCACTATGCCCCATCAATTGCAGCCACTGTGCCCATCATATGCAGTCACTTGTGCCCATCATATGCAGTCACTCGTGCCCATCATATGCAGCCACGTGTGCCCATCAAATTCAGCCACTTGTGCCCATCATATACAGTCACTTGTGCCCATCAAATGCAGCCACTTGTGCCCATAATATGCAGCCACTTGTGCCCATCATATGCAGTCACTTGTGCCCCCCATTGCAGCCACTCGTGCCAGTCAAATGCAGCCACTTGTGCCCATTAAATGCAGCCACTTGTGCCCATCATATGCAGCAACTTGTGCCCATCATATGCCACCACGTGTGCCCCCCATTGCAGCCGCTCGTGCCAGTCAAATGCAGCCACTTGTGCCCATTAAATGCAGCAACTTGTGCCCATCATATGCAGCCACTTGTGCCTATCAAATGCAGCCACTGTCCCCATCATATGCAGCCATTGTGCCCATCATATGCAGCCACTTGTGCCCATCAAATGCAGCTACTGTGCCATCAATTGCACCCACTGTGCCATCAATTGCACCCACTGTGCCCCATCATATGCAGCCACTCTGTCCATCATATTCAGCCACTTGTCCATCAATTGCAGCTATTGTGCCCAATAAAATGCAGCCATTGTGCCCATCAAATGCAGCCACTGTTCCCATCAAATGCAGCCACTGTGCCATCAATTGCAGAAACTGTGCCCATCAAATGCAGCCATTGTTCCCATCATATGCAGCCACTTTGCCCATCATATGCAGCCACTGTGTCCATCATATGCAGCCACTATGCCATCAGTTGCAGCCACTGTGCCATCAATTGCAGCCACTGTGCCCCATCAAATGCAGCCACTGTGCCCCATCAAATGCTGCCACTGTGCCTATCAATTGCAGCCACTCTGTCCATCAATCGCAGCCATTGCGCTCATCAAATGAAGCCACTGTGCCCCCATCAAATGCAGCCATTGCGCCCATCAAATGCAGCAACTGTGCCCATCATATGCAGCAACTATGCCCCATCAAATGCAGCCACTATGCCCCATCACTTGCAGCCACTGTGCCCATCATATGCAGCCACTTGTGCCCATCATATGCAGTCACTTGTGCATGCCCATCATACACAGCCACGTGTGCCCATCAAATTCAGCCACTTGTGCCCATCATATGCAGTCACTTGTGCCCATCAAATGCAGACACTTGTGCCCATCATATGCAGACACTTGTGCCCATCATATGCAGCCACTTGTGCCCCCCATTGCATCCGCTTGTGCCAGTCAAATGCAGCCACTTGTGCCCATTAAATGCAGCCACTTGTGCCCATCATATGAAGCAACTTGTGCCCATCATATGCATCCACTTGTGCCTATCAAATGCAGCCAGTATGCCCATCAAATGCAGCCACTGTGCCCATCAAACACAGCAATTGTGCCATCAATCACACCCATTGCGTCCATCAAATGCAGCAACTGTGCCATTAATCGCAGCCATTGCGCCCATCAAATGCAGCCACTGTGCCCATCATATGCAGCCACTGTGCCCCATCAATTGCAGCCACTGTGCCCCATCAATTGCAGCCACTGTGCCCATCATATGCAGCCACTTGTGCCCATCATATGCAGTCACCCGTGCCCCCCATATGTAGCCACTTGTATAAAAAAAAAAAAAATGAATGTGGCTTTACATTAAACCTGTTACTTTGCCTTGACTGGGCAAAGCACAAATTTGCTTTAAAGCAAAAAAAAACCGTATGATTTATATAATTCACATCTAATAATACTGTAGCCTAATATTACATCTTCTCCTTTCCATTTATTCAATCAAGTTCAGAACTCCTGACTACCTCATTGTGGTAAAAGCCAACAGTTTCATCTATGAGAAATGTTTTATCTGTTCTGATAATTTATGGCTCAATAAGCAATAAAACACATTGGTAATGCACAAGTCAGCATAGGACAACCTTTCTGAGAAATACTTGTTACATGCTTAGCATTCAAACTGTAGAGTGTAAAATTAAAATCTTCCCCTTCACATCCATGCATATTCAATGAGGCAATGCAAAGGCCAGTAATGTTGTGGAAAGAAGAATAAATAATGGCAGCCAATCAAAACTTAAAAGGTAACTACATTTTTGTGTGAATTAAAATAATAATAATAATAATATATGGTATACAATTGCAACACAAGTCATATTGTTATTGCGTGTTATTA
This sequence comes from Rana temporaria, assembly GCF_905171775.1. Taxonomy (NCBI): domain Eukaryota; kingdom Metazoa; phylum Chordata; class Amphibia; order Anura; family Ranidae; genus Rana; species Rana temporaria. The sequence goes on along the minus strand of NC_053499.1, from coordinate 137,021,781 downwards.
AAAAATACCATTCTTTTTCAATCTGTAATTTTCAGTAAAATGCACTGCTCTGTGTGTCCATTCAGACACAGAACCACAGCATGGCTCTGCCCCCGCCCCCTCCCCATTGCACACTGACTGTTTGACAGCAGCACCACTTCTGTCTCAGCCAAGAGAAGGGATAGTCCATGACAGCTGAGCCTCTTGTGCAACATCGCTGGATCGAGATGGGCATGCGCGCGGGCAGGCATGTATTGGCCATTGGTACTACAGGGAGTTTCTCGGTGGGCCGATGGCTCAGTGGGCCGGTTTTGGTGACAGCCTGTCAAAGTAATGGCTGCGCGGCCCATTAATTTGAGCACCGCTGTACTGCCTATAAGAGAAATAAAGTAGAACGGCTAATGGCCAGTGAATGGGGGGGGGGGGGGGCTTGGGTGGCCATTGAGGTTAGGCGGGCGGGTTTGTCTTGCCAGCCGGTATAGGAGAGACCTGTTATCCGCACTGCCAATTACCTCACTTCATAGTGCCTGACCCCAGGTAAAACCTCAGCGCCTGGCTGCATTGCTGAAAGGCAGCCAATGGCTGTGCAGCAATGCCAATTTCTGAAATTCAAGCCAATGAGGCTGTAGCAATGTTCCTGAATGTCGTTAGCCCTCCCACTTCACTTGGTTTTGTGTATGTTTGCAAAATTAAAGTGGGCTGGTCTGAATGAAGTCCAGAGCCAAATATTTCTCCCAGTCCAGCCCTGCGCACGGGAGCCGCCGGTAACAGCATAGTCCGTGCAGGTTACAGGTAAGCCTTATTATAGACTTACAAAAAGTGGTTTATAAGGGTTTACGGACCACTTTAACCGCTTCCTGCCTGGCCTATAGTCATATGACAGCTGCAGGAACCATTCTTCCCTCCGGGCGGCCATCATATGACTTCCTCGGATTCCCAGGAAGTGTGGAGTGCGCGCGCTCGCGGCATCACAAGACTGCGATGTTCGCCGGGCACCCGCGATTGCTCGTCACAGAGCCAGGAACGTGGATCAGTGTGTAAACGCACCAATCCACGTCCTGTCAGGTATAGGAGACCAATGGTGTGTCCCTTGTACATAGGGACACCGTTCGGTCACCCCCCCAGTCAGTCCGCTCCCCCCACAGCAAGAAGCACTCCCTAGGGAACACATTAACCCCTTGATCGCCCTCTAGTGTTAACCCCTTCCCTGCCAGTCACATTTATACAGTAATCAGAGCATTTTTATAGCACTAATCGCTGTATAAATGTGAATGGTCCCCAAATAGTGTCAAAAGTGTCCAATCTGTCTGCCGCAATATCGCAGTCCTGACAAAAAATGCAGATCGCCGCCATTACTAGTAAAAAATAAAAATAAAAATAAATGTCATAAATCTATCCCCTATTTTGAAGGTGCTATAACTTTTGCGCAAACCAATCAATAAATGCTTATTGCGATTTTTTTACCAAAAATATGTAGAAGAATACATCTCGGCCTAAACTGCGAAAACAAAAAAAATATTTAAAATGGGATATTTATTATAGCAAAAAGTTAAAAATATTGTTTTTTTTTTTTTTAATTTTTCAGTTTTTTTTATTTATAGCGCAAAAAAACCCCCCGCAGAGATGATCAAATACCACCAAAGAAAAAAAGGACATCAACTTTGTTTGCGAGCCATGTCGCACGGACTGCGCAATTGTCATTCAAATCGTGACAGTGCTGAAAGCTGAAAATTGTCCTGGGCAGGAAGGGGGTGAAAATGCCCGGTATTGAAGTGGTTAAGCTCTGGAGCAAGTGCACTTTGCAAAGTGCACAGCCTATTTGCCTTTAGTAAATCAACTCCACAGGGTCTTATCTGTGTCAGATATTTGCACCAATATTTTGCAGTTAAAAAAAGTAATTAACCGCTTACCGGCCAGCTGCCATCATTATACTGCGGCAGGTTGACACTGCTGCATGAACCGTCGTAGGTGTACGTCGGCCTTTTTAAGAGTGATAGGGGGCTTGCGCACGATGCTGGAGCCGGTGCGCATGGCCGGCAGCCGCGATGTCCGCCGGCCACCGGTGATCGAGAGAGACAGAACAGGGATCTGTGTATGTAAACAAACAGAACCCCCGTTCTGACAGGCGAGTAGAGAGAGAGATCTGCTGTTCCTAGTGATCAGGAACAGTGATCTCTCTCCTCCTCAGTCAGTACACTCCCCTCCACAGTTAGAAAAACATCCATATGGTAAAAATGGGAAAAAAGAAAGGGAAACCAAAAGGTAAACTCTCTTGCGGACTTTAGCTGGCACAGTAAACAATAGAGATATATATAAAAATATAATTTTAATAGAAAAAAAGACACATACATGAAATCAAAGGACAGTCCTTTGATTTCATGTATGTAACTTTTTCCTATAAAATTTTTATTTTTCTATATATCTCTATTGTTTACTATGCGCTAAAGTCCGCAAGAGGGTTTACCTTTTGGTTTCCCCTTTCTTTTTTCCATAGGGAACACTTAACCTCTTGATCGCCCCCTAATGTTAACCCCTTCCCTGCCAGTGACATTTATACAGTAATCAGTGGCTATTTTTATCTCTGATCACTGTATAAATGTCAGTGGTCCAAAAAAGTGTCAAAGTGTCCGATTCGTCGCCACAATGTCACAGGCCCCCTAAAAATCACATATTCCTGCCATTACTAGTAAAAATGTAATAAATAATAAAAAATGCCCAAAATCTATCCCCTATATTGTAGACACTATTGGCCAGATTCAGAAAGAATGGCGTAACTTTCGGCGGGCGTAGCGCATCTCATATACGCTACGCCGCCGTAACTTAGAGAGGCGAGTACCGTATTCAGAAAGAAATCGTGCCCTAAGTTAGCGTAAGCCCGCCTAATTCAAATTATCAAGGCAGTGGGCGTGTTGTATTACAATGAGCCCTGACCCCATGAAAATGAGGGGCCGAACGAATGGCGCATGCGCCGTCCGTGGACGTATCCCAGTGCGCATGCTCAAAATCACGTCGGCTAGAATGCCCAAGATACGTCGAACACTGCCTACGACGTAAACGTAACTTAAGCACAGCCCTATTCACGTACGACTTATGTAAACTTTGTAAATTTCGACGGTCGTTCCGACGTCCATACCTTAACATGACTTACCCCTGCTTTATGAGGGGTAAAGTTACGCCGGTCGTACGCCTTACGTAAATAGCGTATATTAATACGCCGGGCGCAAGTACGTTCGTGAATCACCGTATCTAGGTCATTTGCATATTTATAATGGGGACGCCGAATGCGTCCAGCGTAACTATGCGCCCACGATACGCCGGCGTAGGCAAGTTATGTCGGACAATAGAAAAAGACTGTGAAGTCTCAAACTAAGAGAAAGTGGACTTTGTAGGCACCAGATTTGTTTTTAAAAAAGTATAAATAATTTTAATTTGAACAGTACATAAGCACAAAAAAACACTGAACAATTGCTCGATTCAATAATGAAAAAAGGAAGAAAAACATAAAATACAATGGGATACACAAATAACTCAATTCCTGTCCCTTTCTGAAAGACACCGCTGATAGCCACAGGGCTAGATGTATGAGATACACAATAAGCGCTGGGTGGCGTTGTAGCTTCGAGAGATGGTGCAGGATGAGTTTGGATAAAAATGGGGATCAGCTCGACATGTTTCGCGACGTTGTCGCTTCTTCGGGAGCTTCTGGGTGTTTAAAAGACAGAACAATGTTGCCATTAGAGATGTATATATATCTGAATACAATACAATATTGTTTAAACATTGGGCATATTGTACATCAATACAAAGAGGCCTCTGAGCATATTAGGAAAAGCATTTTGACTGTGGCCATAATACTCACCGAGAAACGGTGTTTAATGACTTTGAAGAGTGCTCAGCAGCGTCCAGAGTTAGATATATGATCAGACCAGAAACCTAAGTAGGATGGAATAAGATACCAAGGGTCATAACCACACTGACCATGCACCGCCGGGTAGATTTGAACCAGTTGGGGTATCTAAGAATTGGATAGTAGACATGAAAAATAATAATAATGAGTCCGACATTGAGTGGGACCATCAAAAATACAGATAAAAAATGTATATATAATATAATATGTATAATGTTTAGCTGATATGGCGTACCTTGAAAGAGGTATACGGGCCTAGATATTCAAGGGACAATTCCAGAAGCTGGAAAAGGGAAACACCCTTAGAGAGAAAGTACTGGGACAACAGACGGGAAAAAGGTCCATGTGAGTCCCCTCCTAACTGTAACAAGTCCAAAAGTATAAACAATGAAAAAAATATGAAGATATAAATATAAGAAAAAGACAAATATGAATAAAAATATTGGTTGCCAGATGATAAGCTAAACAGTTTAGTAAGCACTTGGTGTGAGAAAAGAAGTTCTTGATGTTTCATATAGAGCCTAACATTCAACAAAAGATGTTGGTATATAAGCAGTAATTTTTACCTTGATAATAGAAGACTGGATAACAAATCAATTCACAAAAATCGCCACAAGATGGCAGCGTTGAGCGTTAGGCTGAAGCAAGGAGTGAGGAAACCCCCACAGTGGAACAGCAATCAGCTGTTGGAAATACAAAATCGCTCTTAATAGAGGCATCGTGGCAGACAAAAATAAGCAAAGGTAGTGAAAGAAAGGGTAATACATACCCAAAGCTGGACTAGCAGATGGAACAGTCTTGGGCAGTGAAAATGGCGTGTGGGCCCCCTGGACGTCCGTCCTGGCTGGCATTCAACAAAGAGCAACTGCTGACACAGGCTCTTGTTGAATTTAAATACCCCGCACGGATGACGTCACGCTAATTGACAGTCATCCGGCTGGCCAGAAGAGGATACACTGCGCATGCGCGTGCGCATGCGCACAGAGAGCCGCGATCAGGCTCTCTAAATAGATGGAAAACGAGTGTATACATATGGTGGTTCCCGGATGGAAAAAAGAAATGGGGAATTTTAAACACCATATTGAGAGTGCCATCACACATTCTGAAGTCTGGATGTATGACATCTGACCGGATAGTGTGATGGCTTACCTGGCCACTGGTTCATCTACTCAATGGCGCATGGCACTGTGGTGACAGGTGGTAAGGCAGGCATAGGTCTGAACACATATATACACTGGACGAGCAGGCAATAAGGGAAAATGATGAAACATTTATATAAAAAACATGCAGAGTGCATGTATAACAAAATTGGATCCATCATGTAGTGGACATATAGAACGCATTAATAAATGATAATAGTAGTGCTGTTTCTACTTATTAATGAAATCAATAAAGAAACTGCACAAAATTTGTCACAGAACAAACTTTTAAAACCTGGACGTTGGGAAGGGGAAAAAAAAGGGGGGGGGAGGGGGTTTTGGCCAAACCGTGGCCAATTAGGCCACTAAAATTAACTAGCTTGATGCTGTAGCTTAATCAGGTCACAACAAATTTGGGGTATTATTCCGAATTAGCTGTATTAAGGTTATTACATAGAAAAACGTGAAATCAAAACCATTGAGATTTTCAATGGTCAGACCTAAAATACTGAAACGAAAAAACAAAGCAATAACTTATATATAACAACAAAGGGAAAAACTGATTATGAATATTATGCAGGTAAACAATCAACGTTGGAAAACGAGCGTTGGTTTGGTGGATCAATCTCTGGGTATGGGGGCTGCCATGCAGGTCCCTCAAAGGAAGGGCCTGTATGACAGCACCTCATTGATCCCCGGTAGTTTAGTGGCACCCAGGCGCTCTATCCACAGAGTTTCCCTCTGAAGAATAGATTTGTCCTAGTTACCCCCTCGAGGGTCACGCGGGACAACCTCCAATACAAGAAATTGAATGGAAGATGTGTCAAATTTATGAAATAGCCCCAAATGGCGACTTATAGGTGTGAGCATCTTAGCGTATTGCGAATAATAAATGTGATCATAGATCCTTTTCTTAAATTTACGCAATGTTTTTCCAACATAGTAAGCCCCGCATTTGCAGGTCATTAAATAAATGACCCCCTCGGTGTCACAGCTGGCCTGAAAGCGGGGTCTAAACGTTTCCCCATTGGGCAGGCTAAATTTGGTGCCAGTTTGCACCCAGGGGCAATAAGCGCAATGGCCACATTTAGAAATACCAAAATTGCGATTATGAATCATGGGGTCAGTTTTTGCTTGATAGAGGCTTGATGTTAGTTTGTTGCCAATTGAGGTGTTCTTCCTAAAAACTATTTCTGGTCTGTGTTTAACATATTTGCCAATAGTGACGTCTTCGCTTAGGAGGTGCCAATGTTTTTCTAGGCAGCTGCGTAGTTGGTAGTGTTGGGACGTGTACTTTGTTATAAATCTAGTGATTTGTTGATCTTTATTTTCTATTTTTTGGGGGTGTATGAGAGAGGGTCTATCTCGGTTGAGGGCTTTGTTGAAAGCTTTTCTCAAAAGAGATTTGCTATACCCTCGCAATAACAACCGAGAGCGTAGCTCATTGGCCTGGGATTTAAAGTCCGTATCGTGTGTACAGTTCCTCCTAAGTCGGATGTACTGGGCATACGGAATACTATGGATGAGATGTGTCGGGTGGCTACTTTGGGCGTGTAGCACCGTGTTCCCTGCTGTTTGCTTTCGATACAGCCTAGTTGCAATGTTGTTAGAGGCATCTCGATATATTGAAAGATCCAAAAATGATAAAGTGTCTCTATTATATTCAAAGGTGAATTTTAAGTTGAATGTATTTTTGTTCAAACAACTAATGAATTCATGAAGACTTTGTATAGTGCCTGTCCATATGAGAAAAATGTCGTCAATGTATCTATACCAACACAGGACCTGGGCCATGAAGTCATCGTAAGCCTCATTAGAGGCTATTTCCCTCTCCCACCCCCCCAGGTACAGGTTCGCGCAAGCCGGTGCGCAACAAGTGCCCATGGCTACGCCCTGTACCTGGAGGTAGTGGGAGTCTAGGAAAGTGAAACTATTATGATGGAGAATAAATGATAACAATTGCAAAATAAAGGATTGAAATTTCCAAGTACGATGATCCTCCTTCATGAGGAAGGATCTGATGACTTCAAGGCCCAGGTCGTGCGGTATACTAGAATACAATGCCTCAACGTCAATGCTAACAAATGTAGCGTCTGATGGTATTGTAACGCCATCAAGATGTCGCAAAAGGTCTGATGTATCCTTAACAAAGGATGGGAGGCTAGTGACATAAGGCATCAAAAAGAAATCCACCAGTCTGCTGGCATTTTCGGTAATTGACCCTATCCCCGAGATGATGGGTCTACCCGGTGGTTTGGATTTGTTTTTGTGGATTTTAGGGATAGCATAAAATATCGCCTCCCTGGGGAAGGCAGTATTTAGATATTCATAGGTTTGTTGGTCAATTAGGGCTTCGGAAAAGGCAGAATAAAGTAATAATTTGAATTCTAAATGAAATTGGGCAATAATGTCCTTTGAAATCGGTCTGTACCAAGCTGCGTTTTTAAGAATGTTAAAACACATTTCTTCGTATTGGTTACAAGTGAGTAAAACTATATTACCTCCCTTGTCCGAAGCCTTAATGACTGTGTCCTGCCTGGCCTGTAGGGATTTAAGTGCTTTTTGATGGTCAATACTGAGATTGGAAGGTGTAGATGACATAGACATGCTTTTAACCTCATGGACCATAGCAATTAGAAATGCTGAGACTTGTTCGTTAGTGTGTAAATCTGGGAATTGGTTTGATTTACGCTTAAAAGCACTGATGTCTTTTTTGCGTGGTAAAGAGTTAGCATTGGTTTCGCTGGATGTGGGGATGGCAGTGCCTTCATTTTCCTCCAGTAACAATATAAGATCCTTCAAGGCTCTAAATTCTTTCATTGTATATTTTTTTATTTGTTCTGAGAGCTCTCTCTCAGCCTTGATTCGTTGTTTGTCTGGATCAAAAATGTGTTTATAGGTGAGTTTCCTAGCGAACAAGTAAAGGTCCTTGATCACCTCATATTTGTCCATGTTGTTACTTGGACAAAAACTTAAACCTAGTTTGAGGACGGCTAACTCATCATCCGATAGGGGGTATGGTGTGAGATTAATCACGCTCAATTCCTCATAGGTGATGCTCCCAGGAGGGTCTCTCCTAAAGGGATCTCCAATTGTGCTGGACGTGTGTGGGTGATTCGATGCGAATCATTGCCCGTTGCAATGAGAGAGCGTGATTGGTGGGAAGGGGTACCTAACAAACTAGGTATTCCCGTCTCCATCAATGCTCCCTCATGGTGCAAGCTTACATTGGGTTTGGGGGTTTGTGTTGTACTGGGCGGATGGAGTTGTTTAACCGCTTTAGCTGCTAGGGGTCCCGTATAAGAGAAATGGGATAGTCCTAAATTCTGTGAGGGCCCTTCACCCCTATTGGAAACACCCTGTGAGTGACCCTGTATGGGATTGAAACCTGCCACAGTAGTGGGTTTCTTTTTGGTGCTGGGTGTGTTGGGATGCCCACCACCTTGGTATTCCCTCTTACGTGTCCGAGAGTTCGTTTGTGCTGCCGTCGGTCTTTGTTGCATCTGCGAAAAAGAGGAAGAGGATAAGGATGAGTCAGATTCAAAGTCTTCTTCAGATAACCCTGAGTTTCCAAAGCCAGGTGGTGGGTATTTGCGAAGGCTTCTACCTCGACCCTTGGCTGGAAAGTCCCATCTATAGGCATAGCCTTCAACAAAAGCCATGCGATCTTTAGCCATTTTTGACTGTTTTTTTGAAATAATACTTTTATTAAGTTTATCAAGAAACACCTTAAGTTCTTGATGTTTGTCGGCATAAAGGGGATGGGTCTTGACATGCTCATATTGAGTAATGAGAAGTGCTAAATCACGATCTAATATATTGGTATCTGATTGGTATTGAATCAGTAATAATTGCATGCATTCTTTACTGCACTTATTCAAGACTCCTTCCCAGGAGTTTTTTAGGTCTTGTGATGCATTTTTGATAGTTGGAAACATTTGTATCCTTAAGCCCATAGGGCTAATGTTTTCTTTTATATATTCCTTAAAAAACTCCATGTGCCAATAAAGGTTTGATTTCTTTTTCAGTAAGTATTTCAACTTGCCAAAAAATAGCCTTAGATCATCAACATCCTTATTGGTTCCATTGTATGACGTTTGGAACTCGGTCATTAATCCTGACCATGCTGTGCCTACAAAGTCCATACTTGCTCAAACCCAATTAAACCAAATGTAAAATAAAGAAAAAAAGGGAGGGAACAGATAACACACAGATGTTATTGTCAACGCAAAACACCAGCAACAATATATATGGTTATTGCTTTGAATAATCAATAGTGGCATGAGGGGGATTTCCAGGTTTAAAAGGAAGTTTTCTGTGTAGCAACAATTTTTGAATACAAAGTATAATAGCGATAAGAGATTATATGTGTGGGTAAATACGTATACACATATAAAGCGTAAATAGGGCCTAGTCACCTGGATGGTGACTAGAAGGTGCTTCCACCAGTGTATATAGTTATATTTAGAATTACAATTGCCCTGGGGTGGTAATCAAACACCCCTTAGTATAAGGTGCCACATCCTAAATAATGTAGGTAAATAGAAAAAGACTGTGAAGTCTCAAACTAAGAGAAAGTGGACTTTGTAGGCACCAGATTTGTTTTTAAAAAAGTATAAATAATTTTAATTTGAACAGTACATAAGCACAAAAAAACACTGAACAATTGCTCGATTCAATAATGAAAAAAGGAAGAAAAACATAAAATACAATGGGATACACAAATAACTCAATTCCTGTCCCTTTCTGAAAGACACCGCTGATAGCCACAGGGCTAGATGTATGAGATACACAATAAGCGCTGGGTGGCGTTGTAGCTTCGAGAGATGGTGCAGGATGAGTTTGGATAAAAATGGGGATCAGCTCGACATGTTTCGCGACGTTGTCGCTTCTTCGGGAGCTTCTGGGTGTTTAAAAGACAGAACAATGTTGCCATTAGAGATGTATATATATCTGAATACAATACAATATTGTTTAAACATTGGGCATATTGTACATCAATACAAAGAGGCCTCTGAGCATATTAGGAAAAGCATTTTGACTGTGGCCATAATACTCACCGAGAAACGGTGTTTAATGACTTTGAAGAGTGCTCAGCAGCGTCCAGAGTTAGATATATGATCAGACCAGAAACCTAATTAAATTATTTATACTTTTTTAAAAACAAATCTGGTGCCTACAAAGTCCACTTTCTCTTAGTTTGAGACTTCACAGTCTTTTTCTATTTACCTACATTATTTAGGATGTGGCACCTTATACTAAGGGGTGTTTGATTACCACCCCAGGGCAATTGTAATTCTAAATATAACTAAAGTTATGTCGGACGGCTGAAGCCATGTTTTTGGACGTATCTCGCTTTGTGAATCGGCACAAAGATGCGACGGCGCAGATTTGAAATTACAGGGGCGTATCTGGAGCAACGTAAATGCTTTCTGAATCTGGCCCTATAACTTTTGCGCAGATAAACCAATATACGCTTTTTTTTAAAAAAAAATGGGGATATACTGTATTATAGCAAAAAGTAAAAAATATTGTTGCTTTTTTTGTTTATAGTTTTAATTTTTTTTTACCGCAGAGGTGATCAAATACCACCAAAATAAACCTATATTTGTGGGGGAAAAAAGAACATACATTTTGTTTGGGTTCATTGTCGCACGACCGTGCAATTGTCAGTTAAAGCAAAAAATTACGCAAAAAATTACGCAAATGCTTCCGTTCCTTAAGTATTTAATATTATTCTTTTTTGTTTACCACCACATTCAAAAGTAACTTTTTTTTGACAGGATGATACTTCTACTCGCCTTTATCTTTTCCAGATTTATCATAGGTTTCCTCCCAAGACCCTAGGATCTTTTATTTGTATGGCTGTTTCTGATAATGAAATAAGGTAAATAAATGTGTTTGTGTTGACAGTAATATCCAACACGCATTTCCTATGACTAATGTATGCTCTGCCTTTAAATTAAAAAAAGAAATCATGTATTTTGTGGCATTCAAGTCACATCGTACCACATTTTTACCTGTGATTTCTGGAACATGGTAATTAATCTTTGCATAAGACATTGGTCCTGAGCATGTGCCTTGCTTTTGATTGATTATATTAGAAATTTAGTGCTACAGCTCATACAATAGCAATATTTCATTATATCAAGAAGCACAGACCTACCTATCAATAAATGGGAAAAGTCAAGAACTGCTCATATTAACATAAGGAACATGAAGAATAACCTTGATAAGAATAAAATACTGTACATTTCTTCCAACTTTCCAATATCCTTTAGTATTTGTTTTCCAGTATCTGGAATTTAAAGCTGAACTCTAGGCAGATAAATAACAAAAGAAACATACATTCATTCATCTATGCATTCATGAGAAAATAATATAAATATGCTTTTTTAAATACATCTAATGTAAATACTTGAAAGTGGCTTGGCGTCCCCCCGTAATAGAGCACTTAGATGGGGGGAGGGAGGAGAAACACTAAAAGAAGAACTAAAGTCTTGTTGGAAATTGCAGAGTTTTTATTGCAGAAGAGACTTGCAATGTCTCCTCTGCAATAAAACAAACCTACCTGCCTGCTTGCAGTTTTCCTTAGAATGTACCCTGAGCTACGCATGCACAGCTCAGTATACATTCCGGCACTGTGCCTGTGTATCGGGATGACTGAACTCCTGCGCTGGCCAATCAAGATGGACGAAGACCGGCACCTGGAAGAAGCTGGTGAGAAGATGCCAGCGCTGGTGAGGGACCTTATGGGTATTGAACCATTGGAGCTAAAGTCTTTATGAAAGTATTACTAAACCCAGGACCCTGCATTCACTATATCTGGTCCCCCACAGTACACAGAACATGGAAATATGAATAATTCAGTAAATATAACCTGCTAAATACCTTTTATCATTAGCAGTATATAGCAGTCGTGTGACTTCTATCAGTGTCTGGTTAGAAGTTGTAGGAGGAGGTTTCAATGGGGCTGCAGGACCACCGACCCTCTGTCTGGATAGTGATGATTGGCACTGTGCTGATCACATGCACCCTCCTAAAAAAAAAAGGAAAAAAACTCTCTAGCAATACACACCAAACTGAGCATGTGCAGAGCACGTCCAAGGCTCTGTTCAATCAACAGATCGATTGGGGACAGTAAAAGAAAGGGTGGATCGGAGAGAACAAGAATTAAATAGCCTTTTTACACAATGCAGAGGATTAACCTCTTAGGTTCCACAGTGAGTATAACAAGCATGCTTTACTGCATACACACACTGATTTTACTGTTGTGGGTTTAGTAATACGTTAGGCAGCAAGCTCCCTGCAGCTGTCCCTCAGTTCATGCACAAGGATAGACATGTGCAGATTGGAATATTTTGTTTCGTTTTTTCGTTTTCGTTTGGAAAATAAATTTATTTAGTTACTCCCGAAAATCGTTTTGATTTATTTCGTTTTTCGTTGGGGAATAGCTTTCGTCCGAAAATCCAATAATACTTGGTTTCTGCCGAATGGTCAAAAGAATATTCGCCGGAACGTCGAATCTTTGTTGGTTCCTGTCTAATGGTCAAAAAAGATTTGACGGAACGTCGAAATTTTTACGCTGAATCGTACATTTCTGTTCGAATATTCCGCCTACAAGAATTCTAATGTTGTATGACTAGTAATAATGTCGAATCTATTCTCTATAATGTCGAATCTATTTTCTCATAAATCGAATTCTATTCTCTGTAATGTCGAATCTATTATTTCTATAGTGTCGAATCTTTTCTCTATGATGTCGAATCTTTTCCCTATAATGTCGAATCTCTCTATATCGAATTTTTACCGCAACGAAAACGAAAATAAAGCATTTTTTATGTCGGATCTTTCGGTTTTCGTTTCTTGCACTTTCGTTATCGTTTGTTAAAACGATAACGAAAAAAAATGATTTTCGGACGAAAATGCATTCTAACGAAAACTAATGCACATACACAAGGAAAGCAGACAGCCTTAGTGGTTGAGCCGCTCACAGAACTCTTCCTGGAGAGACGTGGTAGGTTGCTATGGTAAGAACGTGTTGCGGGGGCGTGCCCCTCCCCCTTCTAAAGTCAATTGGCACTTCCTTCACTGTTGTCTTAAAGAGGAGTTCTGCCCCCTCATGAACATTTTTTTTAAGTCAGCAGCTACAAATACTGTAGCTACTGACTTTTAATATTAAGACACTTACCTGTCCAGGGTTTCTGTGATGTCGGCACCCCAGCCAATTTTTCAAACGGCTCTCGGGTGCTGCCACTATTCATGTTAAAGGAAACGGGCAGTGAAGCTTTTCGACTTCACAGTCGGTTACCTACTGCGCATGTGCGAAGTTTGCTGAGCTTTCCTACTGGTCTGGCACCGGAGGAAGGAGGAGGGGGCCAATCTTCAGAGGGACGGTACCGCATCGCTGTCTCCTGGAAGTGGGGAAGGGTACAGTACCTGTTAAAAACAGGTACCTGTTCCCCCCTGAAAGGTGCCAAATGTGGCATCGGAGGGGGGGGGGAGGAGGAAGCATATAACTGGAGGTTACACTTTTGGGTGGAAGGAACTCCGATTTAAACACTCTGTGGTAGATCCACAAAGAAATTACGCCTGGCGTATCTATTGATACGCCGGCGTAATTTAAAAATTCCTGCGTCGTATCTTTGTTTTAAATCCTCAAAACAAGATACGACGGCATCTCGGCTAGATCCGACAGGCGTACGTCTTCGTATGCCGTCGGATCTAAGATGCAATTTTTCGGTGGCCGCTAGGTGGCGTTCCCATCGTAATCCGAGTCGAGTATGTAAATGAGCTATTTATGGCGATCCACGAACGTACGTCGGCCCGTCGCTTTTTTTTCAATCGTTTGCGTTCGGCTTTTTCCGGCGTATAGTTAAAGCTTCTATACTGAGGCGTACTCAATGTTAAGTATGGCCGTCCTTCCCGCGTACAATTTAGAATTTTTTTACGTTGTTTGCGTAAGTCATTCGCGAATAGGAATTTGCGTAGAATGACGTCACCGTCGTAAGCATTGGCGGGTTCCGGTTTAATTTAGAGCATGCGCACTGGGATACCCCCAGGGACGGCGCATGCGCAGTTCCAAAAAAACATTGTTTACGTCGGGTCACGACGTATTAACATAAAAACACGCCCCCATTAGATCCATTTGAATTCCGCGCCCTTACGCCGCGAGTGATACGCTATGCCGCCATAACTTATGGCGTGGATTCGTTGAGGATTCAAACTAAAAAAGATAAGTTAAGGCGGCGTAGCGTATCTTAGATACGCTGCGCCCGGCGCAGATGTCTGTGGATCTGCCCCTCTGTTTCATATACTCCTCTTACAGAGCGAAGCGACCATACTGAGAGTCATTCCATATTTAAAGAGTTTGTTACTCCAACACCTGCCTGCTGTACCATGTACTTGTATTAGAAAGTATCCTATTTCCTTGTATTGCTTCCTTTATGTGAAATCCCTCGTGTTCCTGCCAGTCCCCTTGCTTTCCTAGTAAAAACTGACCACACTTAGGAGGAAAGCACAGTGATGTCAGTTCTCTAGCTGTGTTGGGAACTCAGTGTGCTCTTCTCCAATGATCAGACTTGTCCTGACATGCCCCCGCTGAACAGAAATTCACTGGGAAGCTCAGAGTGCTGTTGCTTCTAGTCCCCCAGCTCTGAGGGAATGTGATCAATTTAAAAAAAATAAAAATAAAGCTATGTATAATGTATTTTTATATCTATACACACATAATTTGCCTTTCATTTCTATTTTAAACTGAATGGGTTGTTTTACAAGGTAATCACTTTAACTCTTGGGGTGCTGGAGAACAAGGCAAGACTCCATACATATTGCTAGGGGCCAGTTTTGTGGTACAGATGCATGCATTTGTATGTAAATAAAAACAAAAATAAAAAATGAAATATCAAAATGGATTACATCACAAAAAATATATATGTAAACCATGAGAACTATAATTAGTAAAACACATTAAAGAAATTGATATGTAAAAAGGTAAAGATTGTATTGAAGCTGATTTTTCCCGCAACAAAAAAAAACAATATCTGAAGGACTGACTAAACATAGTATTTTCATACACATATTTTTTTTGTGACAGTAATTATATTAATAAATAATTAAAAATGATTATAAATAAATAGATGTATGGGGTATGCCACTGATAACCTAGTAATACACTAGATATGATAGAAAATGAAAATGATTAATTTGCTAAATCTTAACCAGACTTCTTAAATAGGGATAGTTGCCAAGTAAATATATCCCAAGGCTACATGTAATAATAAAGATAATTATATGACCAAGAAAATATATAAAGGATAGGTCATTATCTAATCATCTCATTATAATCCAATATAGATACAGATATTTGGGGGTAAATAAAAATTTCAGAGCTGCACTAAACCCTGTAAGGAATATGACTCTGAGGAAAAAAATACAGAACTGTGCTAATCTCTAACTCCATGTTGAGACCGTTAGGAGCCATGCTGTCTAGTAGGGATGTGCGAATGGTTCGGCCAGAGCATGAGTTTGGGCCGAACATTGGCTGTTCAGGCATTCGCTGAACAACTGAACTATCAGGACGAACAAATGTTTGTTCGGCCTGCAGAACGACCACAATGTACTGATTTGAAAGGCCTGATTGTCTAAAGCAATAAAAGTTTGCCCAATCAGGGCACAGAGCACTGTCAGAGCCATGATTGGACGCTGTCATGATGACTCTATCCAATCATGGCTCATTGCTGTTAGTCCCGCCCCACACTATAAAAGTATTCTTTCAATAGCGGCCATTTTTTGTGTCATATCGGTGTGGAGAGAGATAGAACAGGGCTCTGTTCAGTGCTATTAGACAGTTAGTGTGCTATTCTGATTCTATTGTCAGTGTAGTATATCAGTTTAGTGTGAATCTAGGGATAGTTCAGTGTGAGTGTAGTGTGAATGTAGTGATAGTACAGTCAGTGTGAGTGTAGTGCAACCACCATTTATCTTTACTTTAGTGTGAATGTAGGGATAGTTCAGTCAGTGTGAGTGTACTGACCATTTAACACAGTGGGGTAGATTCAGATAGAATTTACGCCGGCGTATCCATAGATACGCTGTGTAAATTCAAATCTGCGCCGGTGTATCTACTTTCTGTATTCTGAAAGCTAGATACGCCGACATTTGCCTAAGATACGACTGTCATAAGTCTCTTACGCCGTCGTATCGTAGGGTGAAATCTGCCGCTGGCCGCTAGGTGGCGCTCCCGTAGTTTTCAGCGTAGAGTATGCAAATTAACTATTTACACTGATTCACAAACGTACGTGCGCCCGGCGGTAGTTTTTTACGTTGTTTGCGTAAGTCGTTTTTGTCGTAACGTTGCTCCTGCTATTAGGTGGCGCAGCCAATGTTAAGTATGGACGTCGTTCCCGCTTCGAAATTTGAATTGTTTGTGTCGTTTGTGTAAGTCGTTCGCGAATAGGGCTGGACGTAATTTACATTCACGTCAAAACCAATACGTTGTTGCACCGTACTTGGAAGCAATGCACACTGGGATATGTACACGGATGGCGCATGCGCCGTTCGTAAATCACGTAAATCACATCAGGTAATCACATATTAGCATAAAACACGCCCCCCTTCCCCATTTGAATTACGTGCGCTTACGCCGGCCCCATTTACGCTACGCCGCGGCAACTTACGGAGCAAGTGCTTTGTGAATACTGCACTTGCTCCTGTAAGTTGCGGAGGCGTAGCGTAAATACACTACGCTGCGCCGCCGTAACTTAAAGCGCAGCTACGTGAATCTACACCAGTGTATTTAATTGCGTTACTGCACGCTTAACGCAGTATATTTCAGTGAGTTCAAGAACAAAAAATAATCGGTATAGCAAAGGTCCACTTACTTAATTGATATAGTAATCACCTACTGTACTACTCACCAAGTGAGATGTTGTCACTGTAACCATAAACTGTAAACAAAAAAAGGAGGGGTTTATCTCAAAGACAGACATTGGGAAAGCATAGTGGTTACTATGGGTAACAAAGAGTAGTACTAACGGTAAGAATTTAGGACAACAGTCTGTCAACAGACTATCCCTTTCCAACAATCGAACCGTGTGTACGAGGCTTTGCATTATCAAAGAAGAGGCCAGCAAGGGCAACCTAATACTTTTTTCGTGACAGAATCACTTTAAATTTCTAGTATCTACCAAAAACTGGAAAACATATTTTCTATAAACTCACTATTTAAAAGCCAAAAAATGTCTGCATTTTGCTAACGGTTATAGGAATTCCCTTATCACAGTAGGAGCAAACAAAGTAGAAACCCATTCTGAACTGAGTTACAGACATCCACAAAGTGCTGGCTTGGGCAAATGTCAAAGTTTGACAGTAGATATGATTTATGTTTCAACAGAAAGAAGAGCAGTTATACTAACATTTCCACACAAATAACCGGTAGGAACACAACGAGCGTTTTATGTCCTCCTATACAGCGTGTATTCCAACAACCGTTCACTGAGTCGTATTTATTCCTATGAATAGACTCCGGGAGCGGCATTCATGAAATATGAAAGCTGTGATTTATAAAGTGATAGAGAAATAGCTTTTATACACTAAGATTACCACTGATAAAAGAGACATAAATCAAAGTATGTTACGGATTATGAATAACCTCCTCTGTCTGGGGCCGATGTGCCAATGTGCCCCTTGAATGATCCATTAAAATAAAAATGAGATCTGACTGCAATAATTGTCAGGCCTGATTACAAAGTACTTTCTCCAATTTTTAAATATGCTGTAGCATTTTCCCACGATGCCTTTACTAAGCATTGAGGTAGAGGGCCATTTAAATAAGGACTTTAGGAAAATCCTTTAGCTTACATTTAACATTGTATGTTCGCCCGATGCCTACCGGCTGTTAAAGATTTTCTTAAAGGCATTGTACACTTTAACCACTTGCCGATCAGCTGCCGCAGTTTTACTGCGGCAACATGGCTCGGCTGGACAAAATGACGTTATGTTACGTTGCTTAGCTCTGTGGCCATTTAAAAAAAAATAATTGCCATTGGGTTCCCCTTAATATCCATACCAGGCCTGAAGTGCCTGGTATGTATTATGGGGGGAACCCCACGCATTTAGTTTTTTTTTTTTTTTTTGGTGCTAAGTTCCCCTTAATATTCATACTAGACCCAAAGGGCCTGGTAATGGACTGGGGGGGGGAGAGAACTCATGACATTGTTTTTCAATGATTTTTATCAGGATTGCCGCGATCCAACAATTCATTATAGCCGAAAGTAGTTTTAAATGACTTTTTTCCTTTAGAAATGTAATTTTGCTGTGATATTGTTCTAATAACGGGAAAGATGCGCCACTTTACAGGCATACTAAGGACATCCCCCAGGCACAATATTTCACTTTAAGCATTATTAAAGGGGTTGTAAACCCTTATGTTTTTTCTCCTTAAAAACACCTTACAGAGTCCGGCCCCCCAGCCCCCCGTTTTACTTACCTGAGCCCCGAATTTCTGTGGACGCGTCTCCGCCGTCGCTCTCTCCACGGGTTCCTGACTCTTGATTGGATAGATTGATAGCAGCTCAACCATTGGCTCCCACTGATGTCAGCCAAATCCAATGATGCAGCACCAGGGGGCGGAGCCGAGTCATACATTCGGCGGCTATGGACGCTGAATGAATGACTCGGGAGCGTGCCCACAAGGTAACCCCCTCAGGAGAGCACTTCCCAAAGGGGGTTATCTAATGTTCGGAGGAGCAGCAAGAGCCAACATGGGACTCCAGAACAAGTGGATCGGGGACACAACGAACTGCACAGTGGAGGTAAGTATGGGATGTTTGCTATTTAAAAAAAAAAGAAAACAAACCTTTAGTGTCACTTTAAAATCACTGCTCCTGAAAAAAAATCAGTTTTTAAAACTTTTTTTTACAGCAATAACTTGCATATAAGCCTTTTCTTTCTTAACTTGCATATAAGCCTTTAAAATTAGCACTTTTAGTTTTTCATGTTGATGTCCCATAGACTTTAACGGTGTTCATATGAATTTTTTGCCTATTCGCATGTTCTGGTGCAAACTAAACCAGGGGGTGTTCGGCTCATCCCTACTTGTAAGTGTTTTTAACCATGTGTAAATAAAACCTATACTTTAATATACTTTTCTGTGCCTGCGAAAGCCCTGCCTGTTTGTGCCTGTGTCAGATCTAATTACTGTGTAGCTCTCACCTGCACCAGCACTACATTGAGAGACCCAGGGATTGTGGGATATGCAGTTTTTTCACAGACAAAGTTATACATTGACCTGTGCAGTGCCATGCCAAATACCTCACAAAGAAAAACTGCTGACGCAGGAACATGAAGATTTACTCTACAATAGGCTGTGTGTACAGGGCAACAAATGACACATGTAAATACATGATCAAAGTAGATGTTATGCAGGGAAAAAGCAGAAGGTTCCAATAGGAAGATTTTACAGACAGGGCCTTTAAAGTGAACGTGTGGCTTGCACATGCAGGGACGTGAAGGGTTTACCTACAACATATCTAAACCAAAGAAAAAATGAAATTTATTGCAGTGTATCAGTCCTTACTTGGCTGCCACTGTTTTATTTTTTTTCAGGCCTGTTTTCGTTATTTTTGTCTGATGATCCTATCAGAAACATTATAGCTCCCAATTGTCCCTGATTTGGAACAAAGTCCACCTGTCTCTCTTTCCTACTTATGTGTCCCTCATTTTGGTCTGATCTTTATAGTTGTATATAAAATGCACTTTTTATCTTTAAAATAGAGTTTCCCAGTGCTAAACCTTTCATCCGAATTCAAAGTTGTGGCATTTGCAAATTTCAACAGCCAGTATACAGGTAAAGGAATAGTAGTGGTAAAATAAAGCACTTGGTTTACCTAATCATATTTTGTATAATTCTCGTTTAACGGGGCATGGCAGGGTGTGTGTCCAATGCCTACATACTTTTGCTAATAGTTGTCGCTCATTCCCATCTCAAAAAGATGGGAGATATGGCAATATACTACCTGTCTTTGGTGTAATAACGCTCACTAACTTTCTGTGGAGGTGCAGCATCGTTACCCTAGAACAGGGAGTGTGCCACATCTACAGAAGACCTCCTCCTTACCTCATCCTTATAACGTAGGACGAGATGTTTTGTAGTCTACGGATAAAGGACAGAAGGAGGAGGTGACAGATGGCACACACAGAGGACAATGGGAGGTGACAGATACCACACGTAGAGAACAGAGAGAGGTGACAGATCGCACACATAGAGGACAAAGGGAGAAGACAGATGGCAGTGACAAAGTGCACACATAGAGGACAGAGGGAGGCGACAGACTGTACACATAGAGGACAGAGGGAGGTGACAGACTGTACACATAGATAACAGAGGGAGGTGACAGGCTGTACACATAGATGACAGAGGGAGGTGACAGGCTGTACACATAGATGACAGAGGGAGGTGACAAGCTGTACACATAAAGGACAGAGGGAGGTGAAAGATGGCACACAGAGGACAGAGGGAGGTGACAGATGGCACACACAGAGCATAGAGTGAGGTGACAAATGATGCACGTGACATAGAGGACATAGGTAGGTAACATATGGCACATACAGAGGATAGAGAGAAGTGACAGAATGCACACACAGAGGACAGATGTAGGTGATAGGTGGTACACAAGGGGTAGAGGGAGATGACAAATGGCACACACAGAGAACAGAGGTAGGTGACAGAGGGCACATACAGAGGACAGAGGGAGGTGACAGATGACACAAACAGAGGATAGAGGGAGGTGACAGATGACCCCCATAAAGGACATAGGTAGGTGATAGGTGGCACACACAGAGGATAGAGGGAGGTGACAGATGACAAACAGAGAGGGCAGAGGAAGGTGATAGGTGGCACACACAGATGATAGAAGAAGGTGACAGATTTCACCCACCAAGGATATAAGAAGGTGATAGGTGGCACACACAGAGATTAGAGGGAGGTGACAGATGACACACACCAAGGATAGAGGGGGCTGACAAATGGCACACACAGAGATCAGAGGGAGGTGACAGATGGCACACACAGAGAATAGCGGGAGGTGTACATGCATTTTTTACCTGAAAGCTTTTGTGCCAGAAACACTCATAGGTCTAAAAGTTTCTTTCCTTTGCTCTCCCACTGCTCTGTCCACCTACCTGAATCAAACAGAAAAAACTTGCACTTTTGACATGGGGAAGGTCTGACTCTTTTTCCTTCCTAACTAAGCTCACCAGTCTTCATCCATAACAAAAAGAACATATTGAATTTATAATTTTTTATGCTATTACTTATATGATGTATGTCACTTTAAGCTGTATAGAAATACAGAATATTTATACAGGTAATGAGCACACATACATTCCATGACGTGTTATAAGATCACTTCAAGAATAGAACAGTAGCTATTTTAGTTCTTCACTTCATTTTTATTCTTTTATTTTACAAGTGACTATTCCTAAGTATATAAGAATCACATTTACTGTATAAACTTGATTTAGTTATATACATCATCTCAAAATATGTCTTTAATATAAATGTTTATGAACAATGTAGCCTGAAGGGACCCAGAGCCGATGACAACTTGATAATTAAAAAGGCGGACAAATAGTATCAATTACGGGAAGGAAACAGACCATTTATTTTACTGATACTAATTCATCTGTCAAATACATCTAATCCTATCAAAATATATTGCTTTTACATGTATTAATTATTGTCATTTGCTATAAATTATACATTTGTGGCAACATCAGAAATTGACTCTATTGAGTTCTTTATTAAAAAAGGACAAAAAAAATAAAGTACAGTTTAGTTATAACAATAGCCAAATAAAATATATAAATAAAAAATAAGTGTAGCACCCTCTAACTAGGTAAGTGTTAGGATTTTTCTGAGAGTAGGAACATTTAGGCAGCCCTAGCTTTTTTCTAGGCCTGTTTGTTTTCATTCTGGGCTGGGAGTGGTTCAGGATAGCAGCTGGTGACTTAAAGGCTGCATCACTTCACTGTCACCTCCCTCTTCCTTCTAACACTTTCTAGAACTAAAGGAGGGGAAGATAGGTGGAGCTGCCTGTGGTATTTTGTGGAGCCTTGACCAATCCCCAACTTGGATTGGCTGGGCAGGCCTCCTTAAATACCTGGGGTCAGCAAAGCTGGGGAGGAGTTGTCGGGTGGAAGAGCTGGAGTGAGAGAGTGTGGAGGCTGTCAGGGTCCACAGGGAGCTCCCTAGTCTGGGGAGGGAGGTGACCCTGGGCTGGGGTTTGGGTGCATTCAGGAGGAGTGACGAGATCCTGGAAGGAGATGCACATGAGCGAGCAAATAAAGGACAGCTAGGGTGAACACTTCTAAGAGTCTCCAGGGAGGACCACTGGTCACAGCCGGGAGGGCTGGTGAGTGAGCACAGTCTGGAGGATCAGGGAGGCACACCTGGGAGATTGCAGTTAAGATGGGTGCAGAACCAGAAGAGAGGACTGTGGGAAGGGCAGTGGAGAGACGTCATTGTGGACAGGTTTGCGGGCAGGACCTGAAGAGAGCTATCTGGAAGTGGTAGCTGAATAGAGGACAGCTAGCACCTGAACTATTTCTACACCACAGGGGTTGAGGTCCCTGCCCACAAAAGGCATTTCATTGAGGCCTGGCTGAAGCCGTGTCAGGCCTACCCATGCAGTGCCTTGAGGAGTCTGCAGCAAGTAAATTTCTGGGGGAGGAAGGGAGTGTAGCAAGATTGAGGTGTATATACTGGAGTGTATATAGGAGTCCCAGGCAAGATTGCACTGAAAATTCCTGGGCATCCCATAATTCCCCAAAAATCCCCATCCAAGTTTAATCCCCTACAACAAAAAAACAAAATAAAGCTATGGACTGGTCTGTGTCTCTAAATGACTGATAGATGGATGTCGGGCTGGGCAGGGTGACAGGTGAATCAAGAGGTTTTTTTTTCCAAACAGAAAATGGATTTCTCTCCTGATTATTTTCAAACATGATAAAGTAAAGACTGTTCCTAGGATTCCATTTTCTCTGAAAGCTAGTTTTATTGCAATTGTCTCATAAAAGCAAAAGAGACATTTTCTGATGTCTTATTGTTAACTGCATCTGGGCCAATTAGCTAAAAACAAATAAAGCCTAATAGACATTGAACTTCCCATATATGAGACATCCTTGACTTTATATTTGAGTGTCACCTATTTTTTTTATTAGCAGAGGTGAAAGTCAAACTGTATTTTAATCATATCGAATAGCTTATGCCAGTGGTCTCCAAACTGTGTCTCATGACTGGATGTGGCCATTTTATTGCCCTTAGCTGGCGCTTAGTGCAGAATTCTTCCCACTGACCCTAATGATGAAGCACCATTCCTCCCACTGATACTAATTATGGGGCTACCATTCCTCCCACTGACACTAATGATGGGGCATCATTTTGCCAACAGTGGGATGCCATTACGTTCACTGATACAAACAATAGAGCACTATTCCTCCCACTAATACCAAAGATGCAGCACTATTCACCCCACTAACACCAATGGTGGGGCACCATTTCTCTCACCAACACTAATTGTGGGGCACTATTCCTGCCACTGACATCAATGGTGGGGCAACATTCCTCACACTGATCCTAATAATGGGGCATCATTCCTCCCACTGACTCTAATGATAGCACAGTTCCTCTCTTAACAACATGATGATGCCTTGCCTCCCACTGACACCAACAATAGGGCACTATTACTCCAACTGATACCAATAATGAGGCACTACTCTTCCCACTGACACAGGGACATTTTCTACTCCCACTGGCCACAGTCTTGCCCAGGGGTCAAGTCCTGGGGAAAAAAGTGTGGGAACTCCCACCCAAGATCCACTCCCCCACAAAAAAAAAAAATGATACGCTCATATGCATAATTACATGGTTTTTTTTTTCAATCCACTGTACCTTAGTAATCCTTTATGTTACTGGCCGCTTCCTGTATATGGATTCATCGGGTAGTGTGCAGGTATTCCGTCACTTCCTCGATGCCGCAATGTCTCCTGGGAGCTTTTGTCATTGTTCCCAGGAGACATTGCGGAGGTCTGTTGCAAATTATCGCGGGATTTAGAAAGAAGCAAGGAGACATTGCGGCATCGAGGTAGTGACGAAATACACTACCTGATGAATCCATATACAGGAAGCGGCCAGTAACATAAAGGATTACTAAGGTTCACCTACCCCTGACAGTGACTCGAGCTGAGCATCGCCGCTTAGTGAAGGATTGGCTCGGGCGGCTCGGCTGCTCTTGGCTGCTCTAGTCCTGCAAAGGGAACTGAGTTCCTGCTGTGAAAAAAGTGAAGGAACTCCAAGCGTTCCCGCAGGACTTGAGCCCTGGTCTCGCCTTTCCAAAGTCTGAATAACAGTAAACTGGACTTATCCTTAAAATGTTTGGAGACCCTTGCCTTATGCGGTCCATTATGTCCAGGTTTGGTAGCCCGAAAATAATATACAGAAAAGTATAGGTAAGTATAGAAAAATATAATATTTAATTTACTTTACAAAAAAGTTCTGCAAAACTTTTTTGTAAAGTAAATTAAATATTATATTTTTCTATACTTACCTATACTTTTCTGTATATTATTTTCATTGCCCTTAAAATCCCATTTCTTTGAGGTATTCATTTTTCTATATACTCAGGATGGTGGCAATGCTCATGTCAGTTTGTTGGGAGTAAACCAGGTCTTCCCATCAGCTAGTACACAGGGTTATGAATCCCTAAATCTAAACAGAAAGCAGTTGGAAGAATGAATGTACATGCAGGTGGTAGGAAGACAGAGCCAGACAATTAACCGTTTTAGCCCCGGTAGAGTTGGCCCCTTAATGACTAGGCTATGTTTTGCGATTCGGCACTGCATTGTTTTAACTCACAATTGCGCGGTTGTTTGACATTTTACACAAACAAAATTGATGTTCTTTTTTTTCCCACGTAGAGCTTTCTTTTGGTGGTATTTGATCACCTCTATGATTTTTTATTTTTTGCACTATAAACAAAAAAAGACAGACTACTTAAAGAAGAAAAAAAAAAAAAAAAAAAAAAAAAAAATATATATATATATATATATATATATATATATATATATATATATATATATATATATTACATTTTGCTATAATAAATATCCCCCAAATTTAAAAAACAAAAACTAATTTCTTCTTCAGTTTAGGCCGATATGTATTCTTCTACATATTTTTGGTAAAAAAAAATAATAGTATATTGATTGGTTTGCGCAAAAGTTATAGCATCTACAAAATATGGGATATATTTATGTATTTTTTACTAATATTTTTTCTTTATACAGTAAAGATTTTGGTCTGCGATTTTTATCGGAACTGCGGTGGACAGATTGGACACTTTTTTGGGATCATTGCCAATTATACAGCGATCAAAGCTATAAATAGCCACTGTTTGCTGTATAAATGTCATTGGCAGGGAAGGGATTAACACTAGGGGGTGATCAAGGGGTTAAATGTGTGACCTAGGGAGTGTTTCTAAATGTGGGGAGATGGGACTGCCTGGGGAAGGAGACAGATCTTTATTCATACTTAGTATGAACAACAGATATGGCTCCTCTCCCCTGACAGAATGGAGATTTGTCTGTTTACGTTGACAGACCTTCGTTCTGTCTCACGACTGCCGTCATCACGACCGCCAGGCGCATGCATAGGCTCCGTTGTCATGCAGCAGGCAAGTGCACATGCCCTCTAGTGGTTTTAAGGGGGCTGATGTACAGCTACAACGGCTCCCCCAGGGAAGCAAACCTGCTGCAGTATAACGACGGAGGCTTGGTCAGGGAGTGGTTAAAGTGGTTGTAAAGGCAGAAGTTTTTTTTTATCTTAATACAATCTATGCGTTAAGGTAAAAAAAAAACTATTCTGTGTGCAGCAGCCCCCCACTCAGCCCCCCTAATGTTTGCCTGAGCCCATGTCACTCCAGCGATGTGCATGAGTGTCTCGGTTGTCTCTCCTTTCTGGCAGTCAGCAGGGAAAGGTGCAGGAGTATGGGATTGTGGCAATGCTAACTAACAATAGGGATGTCATTAGCTGTCACATCGAACTGAGCAGGCTTTGCTTACCAGCCAGGACACATGGGCTGGCAAGAAAATCCTGCTCATTCCCACTCTAACAGTCCCAATGCAGGAGTGTGTCAGTGACAGGAGGGGCTCGGGAGTACATGGAGGGGAGAAAGAACACAGCCCAAACCTCCTCCCAGCTCTCTCCAGATTTGGCTTTGTCACTTCCTGCTCAATACTGACAGTAGTAGTAATGTTGCTGTCAATACTTCTATCAGATTGTAGCAGCAGCAATTATCCATGGGGTGCCCCCCAACTCACATGATACCCCCACCCCCAAAGCGGCTGCCTCTCCTGCCCATCCCTAGTTCTGACCCTGACTGCAGGCATTGGGGTTGATTTACTAAAACTAGAGAGTGCACAATCTGATGCAGTTCTGCATAGAAATCAATCGGTGTCCAGTTTTTTTTTTTTGTCAAAGCTTAATGGAATAAGCTGAAGTTAGAAGCTGATTGGTTACCATATACAGCTGCAACAGATTTTGCACCCTTCAGTTTTGTGAAAATATCAACCTCAGTATGTTCCCAGACACGAAGCCTCCTCAGATGTGTAATTGACGTTTTGCTAATATCTTAAGCCTCATACACACGATCAGATTTCCATCGGACAAATCCGTGGATTTTTGCCCAAAGGGCGTTGGCCGTAAACTTGTTCTGCTTACAGATGGCAGATCTTTTTCAGCCAACATACACAAATCTATGTGTTTTTTCAGCTCTTTAGCACCACCCTTTGGACAACTTCTGCTAATTTTGTCTGATGGTTAGCATGGGTTCGGAGCATGCATGTTTGTACTTTGGATTTTAGTCTGACAGACTTGTGTAAACACAATTGGATAATCCGACGGAACACATTTGTTGTCGGACAATTTGAGAGCATGGCTATCCAACATTTGTTGTCAAATTTCTGACAACATTTGTCCGATGGATCGTACAGATGGTCGGATTATCCAACAAAACCCTTCCATCACACAATTGTTGTCGGAATATCCGATTGTGTGTAGCTGACTTTTTTTGCTATTAGTATTAGACATGTCAAAAGTAGTCATAACTATATATACTGTATATATATATATATATATATATATATATATATATATATATATATATATATATATATATGCTGAACAGCAAATAATATTTGTCTTTGGATTTTAGAGAAATGTGTCAGTTTTACACAATTCTTAATTTCAGGGCATTTTTATAAATGAGCCCAGTAGTTGGCATTTAATTTCACTAATAAAGGAATGGGATAATTCCTCTTTGTTATTAAAGAAGATTTAGTAGAACATATTAGGCCTATTTCCTCATTTATTTTCCCATTGATCATTTCATGAAATATGCATAGACTATATAAAGAACTAATTATCATATATGTAAGTAGGGCATATTTTTCCCATTGAACAGAAGAGTACACAGGAATACAAAGGATATCTTCTCGCCTTTATACCATAGGTAGAAAGTATTCTACTGAGGATTATTTCATTTAAAATGCCAAATTACAAAGTCACATTGGAATTTTAAAAGAAAAAAAAAACGATAACGATTGTTATAAAATAAATACTTTGTATTGATCTATTGACTCTGTGTTATGAAGGTCTTCTTTTCTCAACCTGACCCTATGGACCACCTCTTTAGTTATAAACACCTCCAAGTAAGAAGCTCACAGTGTGCAGTGAACGCAAACAAAGCAATCTCAGTACAGAAGAGGCACCTGTACAATTGTGCAAGACTGAAGGGATACCTCAAGCTCAGCTTTAGCCTTTAGTGCAATACATAACTTAAAGTGGAACTACACCCAAAATATGTGAAAAGTGTGGTGTGCATTTGTATTCAGCCCCCCTGAGTCAGTGAATGAATGAATGAATGAATGAAAAAACTTATAAAGCGCGGCGCATGCGAACTGAATCGCTTCTGGGCGCTAGTTGTTCGTGTCTCATGTCATCAAAAGAGCAGAGTTTTGATTCGTCTTCTGAAAGTCAGGTGGTTTTCCTCCAACCGAATGCTGGTTGGTAAAGCGTTCCATAGTCTAGGACCCTGAAAAGCAAACCTTCTTTCTCCTTTGGACTTGTATTTGGTTTTTGGTACCCTGACCAGATTTTGGTCGGTGGATCGCAGAACGCGATTCGAATTGTGAGGTTCTATCTTGTCGCAAAGATATTGCGGAGCCTTCCCATGGATGCACTTATGTGTCAGGCAGAGTGCTTTAAATGCAATTCTGTCTTTTACTGGCAGCCAGTGAAGGGTTCTCAACGAAGGTGAGATTGATTCCCATTTTTTTTTCCCAGTCACAAGTCTGGCGGCCGTATTCTGTACGACTTGCAGACGAGAGATTTGGTACTTTGGGAGTCCGAGGTAAAGGGCATTTGCATAGTCCAGTCTGGAATTCACGATTGTTCCCACCACGACTGCTACGTCTTCTTTGGGGATAAATGGAATAAGTCTGCGTAGTAGGCGCAACAGATGGTGCGCTCCGCTGACTACTGACCCTATTTGTGCGTCCATTGTCATGAAGGTGTCGAAGATGACCCCGAGACTTTTGACTTTGGAGCTAGGGGTGATGATTTGGCCCAGAATGGGCGGGGGTGTCCAGGTTGTTGCCAGTTGACTCTTTCGGCTGGCGTGAAACATAAGGAGTTCTGTTTTTGAACTGTTGAGTTTAAGATAACTCTTAGTCATCCAGTTTTCTATCAAAGAGAGACATTTCTTTTTCTCTCAGTACTTTGTAGAACCAACTTTGATGCCATTACAGCTGCAAGTTTTTTGGGGATTTATCTACCAGCTTTTCTCATCTAGATAGAACGGCGGCCATACTTTAACATTACTATTCCAACTATTTGATGGAATGACTTTAGGCCTGATAAAGCGTTACGTAAACAGCGTTTCTGTACTGCGTCAGCCGGGCGTACGTTTGTGAATAGACGTATCTAGTGATTTACATATTCTATGCCGACCGCAATGGAAGCGCCTCCTAGCGGCCAGCCTAAATATTGCACCCTAAGATAGGACAGCGCAGTCCGTCGTATCTTAGATAGGTTTAAGTGTATCTCTGTTTGAGAATACACTTAAACTTAGGTCGGCGCAGATTCCAAGTTAGGTCGGCGTATCTACTGATATGCCGACCTAACTCTATGTGAATCTAGCTAATAGCGTATTGCTTTTAGGCCAAAAAGTTCAATTTTGGTCTCATCTGAGAAGAGCACTTTCTTCCACATGTTTGCTGTGTCCCCCAAATGGCAAACTGCAAATGGGACTTCCTATGGCTTTCTTTAATCCACTCTTCCATAAAGGCCAGATTTGTGGAGTGCACGACTAATAGTTGTCCGGTGGACGGATTCTCCCACCTGAACTGTGGATCTTTTCAGCTCCTCCAGAGTTACCATGGGCCTCTTGGCTGCTTCTCTAATTAATGCTCTCCTGGATGGCCATGTCTTGGTAGGTTTGCAGTTGTGCCATACTATTTCCATTTTTGGATGATGGATTGAACAGAGCTCCGTGAGATGTTCAAAGTTTGGGATATGTTTTTATAACCTAACCCTGCTTTAAACACCTCCACAACTTTATCCCTGACCTGTCTGGTGCGTTCCTTGGCCTTCAGGATGCTTTTTGTTCATTAAGGTTCTCAACCTCTGAGGTCTTGACAGAACAGCTGTATTTATACTAAGATGAAATCACACACAGGTGGACTATTCAATAATTAAGTGACTTCTGAAGGCAAATGGTTCCAGTAGATTTCAGTTAGGGGTACCAGAGTAAAGGGGACTGATTACAAATGCACGACACACTTTTCACATATTTATTTGTAAAAAGTTTGAAAAACATTTATCATTCTCCTTCCACTTCACAGTTATGTGCCACTTTGTGTTGGTCTATCACATAAAATCCCAATAAAATACATTTACGTTTTTGGTTGTAACATGACAAAATGTGAAAGATTTCAAGGGATATGAATACTTTTTTAAGGCAACGTAACTCCTTAACAGTGCCCTAACACTAATTAAGCCCAACGCTGCAACCCCCGGCAGATGGACGCGATGGACACCGTCAAGGCTGGACGGACTGGCAGATAGACGCGACGGAAACCGACAAGGCTGGACGGACCCCGCGTAAGGCCGCAGACGGACGCCGGACAAGGCCGCTGATGGATGCCGACAGAAGACGGACACCGACAAGGCTGAGCATCCAAAAAGTATTTTTTTTCCAAAACTTTCCTTCTCAGCTTGGGGTGCGCATTATACGCCGGCGCGCAGTATACCCCGATAAATACGGTATTTTTTTAAAGGTTGAACATGACAGATTAATAGCTTTTCTGAGCATTATCACTGCACTTGCATCTGCTCAGTACAACCTATTTTTACTAGCTTAACAGCATTGTGTTGATCTAGCAGACCATAACCAAATAACAACTGTGGAACCAGTTTTTTTCTTTCCATGAATGTATTGGTTGGGATGACTCTAGGGGTTCTCAGATAGTGTTTACACCATTAGGCTATATGCTTAATTGCTTAATAGAAACACAATAAAACCTTATTACACATCTACAGCAACACTCTGTAGACCCAAACAAGTAACATAATAATAATCCTAGTAATAATCCTAATGGGTCAACAGGTTTCAGTTAATATATTTTTAATAATATCAGCTGCAGTAGCAATAATTTATTTATTCCACTTGAAATATACATGTTTATAATATGCTTACACTACAAGTGTAAAGGTAATTTATTTTATTATCCATTATGCTCATTATGCAAGGATTGTGCTCCATTGAAGTTTTTGCAAAGTTGTATATTTTCAACATAACATGTAGTTCTTTATTATTATCATTACTATTTTGTTGTTCTTTGTGTGATCTTGTGAATGCTGAACCAAATTTACAGACACATCACAGTAAGGTAAACATGAAATACACACAACTGGATTTGTAAGAGAATAAAGAGGTCTATAAAGGAACAGGCCAAGAGATGAAGTTCAGAACAAGTCCAGGTAACAGGTATCGAGTGTGATAAACCAGTAAAGAGTTGAAGCTAAACTGGAACAATGAATCAAAAAGCAATCAGAAAGATGAGCTATGATCATGCGTGTGCTCCTCAAAGCTGGAGGATAACAAGTGTCCCTACTGGCATTGAGAAAGTGGGAGCAGTAGCAGGTATGAATTTTTTTTCAGTGCTGGCTTTTACTCCCAGTCCAACCCTGAACAGGGGGGTGAAAAAATACTGTCGTCTCGGCAGGTGTCCTGCGTGGTTATAAACCACAGCGGGGCTGATGAAAATAGCCGAACATAAATAGCTCAGAGTAAGCTGAACACGGCACCAGCGCAATGACGACCATCTTGTGACAGATGCTGCCACATGCTCCCGATGCTCGTGCTACTCTGCAAGGGGGCGGGTACATTACTGTTATATTGTCTAAGGGGCAGAGAGCTACAGAAGAGGCCGAGTTTTCTATTGATGTGCAGAGCTGATAACTTGGCCATGCGTTTAGCAATATACTATACATCTTAGCGGGGCCTGTTTAAACAAATGAAGGGTGGCTTTTGCAATGTTGTTGAAGCGGCTTTGCAGCACGAGTATATTGCTAATACCACCCCCAAGTTATCAGCTCTGCCCATCAATTGAAAACTCGGCCTCTTCAGTAGCTATCCGCTCCTTAGACGATATAACAGTAATGCACCCACCCCCTTGCAGAGTAGCACGATCTTGGGAGCGTGCGGCAGCGTCTGTCACAATATCATTGTCATTGTGCAGGTGCCGTGTTCAGCTGACTCTGAACGATTTATATTTGGCTATTTCCATCGGGGTGCTGAATCAGCCTGCAAGTATGGTCAATACACCATCAAATCACACTTTAAAATTCCTGGTAAGGCTGCATTTGATGGGCGCTGGTTGGCTGCATTTAATGGGTGCTTGTAAGCTGCATTTAATAGGCGCTGGTAGACTGCCTTTGATGGGTGCTGGTAGGCTGCATTTGATGGGTGCTGGTAGGCTGCATTTGATGGGCGCTGGTAGGCTGCATTTGATGGGCGCTGGTAGGCTGCATTTGATGGGTGCTGGTGGGCTCCATTTGATAAGGTGCTTCATTAAAATGGTAGGGTATATATGGGCAGGGCAAATGGGGTGGAGTCAGGGGCGGGGACAACAGGTGGTCACAAAATGAGGTTTCGCCTAGGGTATCAAAAATCCCTGCACCAGCCCTGTTTACACCCCATGCCCTCTGACATGTTTTGCCCCACTCATCAGGCTTATTCATAGTGGATGCCCTGGTGAAACATGTCAGAGGAAATGGCGTATGGAGTGGTGCAAGGCTGAGGTTAGCTTATACATGTTAACCACATAGACTGGACTGGATTAAGCAACAATTTGTTCAAGTATGTTACACACTACTAGAGGGTGATATTTTTCTCCAGCACGCCATTCCTGAGTACCAGTAGAACTATATCTTCTTTTTGCTTAGAGCGGCACTGTAAGGCCTTGTACACACGACCGAACATGTCCGCTGAAACTGGTCCGCGTACCAGTTTCCGTGGACATGTCCGACCGTGTGTAGGGCCTAGCGGACAGTTTTCCGGACGAGCAGACAGGTTTCCAGCAGACAAATATTTCTTAGCATGCTAAGAAACTTGTCCGGTGGAATCCTGTCCGTCGGACATGTCCGATGGTTAGTACGACTCATCGGACATGTCCGCTGGTTATGACGTATAACCAGCGGCCCAAAATCCCGCGCATGCGTCGAATTGATTCGACGAATGCGTGGAAGCATTGAACTTTTGTGTTAGAGAACGTCCGTGTCGTCTACGTCACAGCGTTCTCTGTCCGCTGGGATTTTGTGTACACACATCAGACCAAAAGATCCCAGCAGACATGTCCGATGAAAACGGACCGTTTTCATCGGACATGTCTGCTCGTGTGTACAGGGCCTCAGTGTTAGCACCTCACAAGACAGTCTAGGTACACTCACATATTCACATATGATGCAGGATGGCAGCATTGCACATTTGCACATCTATGTGCATTTTGTGAACATTGTCATGCTATCACATAGGGCAGTCCACCCATTTCAATGGGCTGCCCTATTCACAACAAATGCATAAAAGTAGCACAGGCATCTTTTTGAGCCCTAAGCTTCTTGCATGTTTTAACTGCTCTTAATGTGTTTGTCACGCATTTATTGCGTTGTGATTCTCTGTGGAAGCCATAAGGTACCTTATATATCTATATTTTCTATATGTAAATTTAGTATTGATTTATTACCCTTCACAGGCTAGTATTCTTTAACATGCTAGTAAATAAGCTATGTGGATTTTCTTGCCACTTATTTTTTTTTCTCGCTGTGATTTTACGATAATCAAGGAAATTGTTGTTTCTCCTTCACTACATTCATTACAAGAGTCAGAATCTCACATTAAATGTCTCAGAGGTAATGAAACATTTGTCTAAGCACTTCCAGCATTTTATGTTCCAGTGATGAGCAAATTTTACGAATGGGAGAAGGGTTTCTGCATTAACTTGTGCAATATGTCAGAACAAAACTATCCATCGCTTTGTATCTCCATCTAGGTAAACTGCTTATTGTAGCTGACACATTTGCATTGCAGTTATCACAGAGATGCTCAGTGAACCAAAAGGCTTTGATTTAAATCCGATCCAAAGGAAACATTATCCCAGGTTTGTCAAACACATGGCAGAAATGTGATGTTCATTTTAAGCTGCTTTAGATTAAAAAGTGGCTTCTTGATTAACTAGAATTTAGAAACATCTTTTTTTTTTTTTCTTATACCTAACTTTTTTTTATTTGTCTGTCTCTGGTGGTTTGCTGCCTTCATTTTTGGCGATATTGTTTACCAGTAATAATGTGTGGAATGCCAGGCTAATGGCGTGTACACACGATCATTTTTCGGCATGAAAAAAAACGACGTTTTTCGGCATGTAGAAAAAACGTTGTTTTTTCCAACTTCATCATTGAAACGACGTTGCCCACACACGATCATTTTTTAAAATGCTCTAGCAACACGTACGACGGCACTAGAAAAGGGGAAGTTCCATGCGGATGACGCCACCCTTGGGGCTGCTTTAGCTGATTTCCTGTAAGTAAAAGACGATTCACGCTTTTCTGTCTGTTACTGCGTGATGAATTTTCTTACTCCATTACAAATCGTAGTTTTACCAGAACGAGCGCTCCCCTCTCATAACTTGCTTCTGAGCATGCGCGGGTTTTTAACATCGTTTTAGCCCACACACGATCATTTTTTACAACCCGAAAAAACGTCATTGTTTAAAACGTCGTTAAAAAATGCAGCATGTTCTAAAAAAAAATTGTCGTTTT
Organism: Rana temporaria; assembly: GCF_905171775.1. Classification (NCBI taxonomy): domain Eukaryota; kingdom Metazoa; phylum Chordata; class Amphibia; order Anura; family Ranidae; genus Rana; species Rana temporaria. Next base: position 136,987,322 of record NC_053499.1, on the reverse strand, counting down.
TCAGAACCCGAAAAATTATGTGAAGCCCACAAACCATAATTTTAAATGAATTTTTTTTAAAACGTAGTATTTTTCATGCCGAAAAATGATCGTGTGTACGCGGCATAACAATTAAATATGCAAACAATTTCCTTGTCCTATGTCACTTTTCTGACTCCATCACTCTTGCTGTATTCTTTGGTACTTAAAGCGTAACTTGTGCTTTTGCTTTTAAAGTTGTGCTTTTTTGCAATCTACCCCCAACAGGGAAATTGTCACCTCCGAGAAATTAGCTAATTAGAAATTAGCTAATTACTAGTTGCGGAATTTACAGGTGCCGGGGAGTCTGAGGGTCAGCGGCACGGCGAGTCCGTGTGCGAGTGACAAAGTGGGCGGGTGACAGCGTGGGAGGGTGGCTCGGCGGCGAGTGAGAGTCAGAGAGTGGGTGGTCAGCTGCTCGGCTCTGTGGGTGAGCAAGTGGCTGGCCAATCAACAAGCCGGCGGCCGGGGGAGCAGAGAGATGACATCATCTCTCACCGTGCCGCGTCTGCCCTGCATCCCTGCAATAACTTCTGCCCTCACTGTGCAGGCAGCAGAGAGATTATATCATCATGGAGGCTTCACTGCCACATTTGCCACTTTTTGGGGGGGAGTGGGTACCTGCTCCCACTTGGCGATCTGTCCGGAAGTTTGGAACCCTCTCCTTTCTTCACAACCTTCTGGAACATGTCATAGGTCCCAGAAGAACATGGAACCATTCACAAAGCAGGGCTCACACATATGCAGTAGGAAACCTTATTGAAGATGCAAGTGCCTGGACCCGAAACTGATTGAAAAATTGGCTCAGGTGGGAACGTTGCTGGATCCCTGGACAGGTGAGTCTTCTTATAATAAAAGTCAGCAGCTACAGTATTTGTAGTTGCTGACTTTACATTTTTTGGGGAAAGACTGGAGCTCCTCTTTGAATGATGATGTGTCTCTTGTCTGGTTGCTAGCATTGTTCCTGTGCATTATGGAGTGTTTAGTGTTCCCACTAACATTTTGTGTGATCCTTCTTGTCCTGTTGAGAAATAGGAGAAATAAATTAAATATCCAGTAGAGAAGGTAAGATCTCTTATTCTGACTATGTCAATGGTTAAGACCCTTCCCTCCACACCATCTTGGACATTGATCCTGATTTTGGCAGTAGGTAAGACCCCTCTCATCTTGGCTATGGGTCCTTCCTGACTATGGCAGTTAAGCCCTGTACACACGATCGGTCCATCCGATTAAAACGGTCTGATGGACCGTTTTCATCAGTTAACCGATGAAGCTTACTGATGGTTCGTCGTGCCTACACACCATCGATTAAAAACCGATCGTGTCAGAACGCGGTGACGTAAAACACAACGACGTGCTGAAAAAAACGAAGTTCAATGCTTCCAGGAATGCGTCGACTTGATTCTGAGCAGGCGTGGATTTTTAACCGATGGACGTGCCTACAAACGATCGTTTTTTTTCTATCGGTTAGGTATCCATCGGTTAAATTTAAAACAAGTTTGCTTTTTTTTAACCTATGGATAAATAACCGATGGGGCCCACACACGATTGGTTTGGACTGATTCATCAGACCGTTCTCATCGGTTTAACCAATCGTGTGTACGCGGCATAAGTAAGACTCCCCCTCATCTTGGCCTTGAATTCTGACTATGGCAGTTGGTAAGACCCCCCCCATTTATCTTGGCCTTGGTTTCTGGCTATGGCAGCAAGTAAGACCCCCTCTCATATTGGGCATGGATCCTGACTATGACAGTAGATTGGTAAGACCCCCCCCCCCTCATCTTGGCCATGGGTCCTCACTATAGCAGTAGTTAAGACTCCCTTCATATTGGCCATGGGTAGAAGGGTGTAGGCCCAGTGGTGCAAAGGATAACACTTCTGACTATGGTTTATGAGGTTTTAGGTTTGACTCCTACCTAGCCTGCTGACTGTGATATGGTTGTATAGTGCTTAGCACTCTGCGTTGTGGTCACAGCTACCCTGGTTCAAATCCAGGTCACTGTATCTTTATAAGTGGAAGTGACATAAAACGCAAGATACGCCTGGAAGTAACAGTGTCGGTGCTGGAATAGCAGGAGGCAGATGTTTTTAACCTGTTTGTGAGTATATTACAGTACTTTACTTAATAAAATGCTTTTAGGAATGAGGTGACTCTGTGGGGCCACAACCTGAGGAGTTTAAAAGAGGAAAATCCAATTTTTTAAGTTGATATTAAATGCTTATTTATTTATACATCGATAATTAAAACACTAGGGGGGGTTTGAGCAGCTGTTTTTTTGGGGGGGTTTTGCCTAGTGCAAGGATTTTAATAAATATATAATTAGGTAAGACTCCCTTCATATTGGCCATGGATTCTGACTATAGTAGTAGGTAAGATGCCCTTACCTTTAGCCATGTTCCTGATGATGGCAGTAGGTAAGACTCCACCCACCTTGGCCATGGTCTTGATGATGGCAGTAGGTAAGACTCCACCCATCTTGGCTATAGTACTGATGGTGGCAGTAGGTAATAATCCACCCATATTGGCAATGGTCCTGACTATGGCAGTAGGTAAAACTTCCCTCATCTTGGCCATGGGTGGAAATCAAATAAGAAAACAGATTGAACAGCAACCACATCAGATGACCATACAACTTTATTTTATTACTATAAATTGACAATAGCAGTGTCAAGCAGACAAGCAGTATCAAATGCATTTTTGGGGCCAAAGTACCCCCACAGTTTCATTACAGAGTTAATGTGCCATACTTGTGCATATATACTTGTCTTCTGATGGAGATCCCCTTTTAGAAGATTGTTCCAAAGTCCATATAAGAGTTCTGGCATACCAGACCAAGTCCTGATGAAGTGGAATACTTTGGCCCCAAATTCTTAGTCAAGAATAGAATTATATGAATAATTGATGTGATTGTCTGGCATTCAATCCTTTTTCTTAGACCTCATTCACACTGGGTGCAAAACGGTGTACACCCATGCAAAGGCCATGTTTACCAGCACGGGCATGTACAGGTGTTCCGTGCACCTCACTGCAAGCAGTCCTATTGATGTCTATTGCTAATCAGTGGCTGCATGGACATGGGTGCTGCTCCCAATTGGGATTATTAAAAATCAGCAGCTACACTTTAGCTGCTGACTTTTAAATGGGTGGAACTCCGCTTTAACTTATTTTTTCATCACATAGGGGACAAACAGTAATGATTTTTAGGTGACAGGTTCTCTTTATTGAGATATTCAGGGGCTAAAAAACGATGCATGTCCCCCCTGTGCTCCACAATATCATTGCATTGCAAAACATCATTTCTCAGCAAAGCAAGCCAGGGATACCATGAGCTTGACCAGGAAGTGACGTCAGAAACGTTGCTTTCCGGGTCACAAGAAGGGGAGGAGAGCAGACTTGTTGGCTCTTCTCTTTTCCCTCTACCCACCCGCACCCACCATGGAGCTCCTCGGCTAGCCGATGGGCAAGTGGAGCTTGATAAGCATGATACCCCCCACCATTAGGTCACCTGGAGCAAAAGCCAAAAGAAAACATTAATTATATTACAACTTGTCAATTCTAATATGTAATGATGGCTGCATTAATTTTCTTTTCTAGGCTTTTTCTGATAATGTAGCCTGTAATTCTGTTTTTCAAAAGAACAAGCCCTCTTATAGATGTAGCAGTTACAGGGATGAGACAAACCATTCAACACCTGCAGGGGTGCTTGCAAAAAAGTTGTATTTATTTATGTAAAACCTTTATCCCTAAAGGGAAAAAAATGCTATAACTGCTTATAAAGTGTTAGTTGGAGTTTGGCTTCAATTTGCTAGTGCATTTAATTCTGCTGGTACATCTAAGGCCTTGTACAGACGAGCAGACATGTCCGATGAAAACGGTCCGCGGACCGTTTTCATCGGACATGTCTGCTGGGAGGTTTTGGTCTAATGTGTGTACACACCATCAGACCAAAATCCCCGCGGACAGAGAAGTAGACGACACTGACGTTCTCTGACACGGAAGGTCAATGCTTCGGGCCAGCGGACATGCTAAGAAACTTTTGTCCGCTGGAAACCTGTCCGCTAGGCCGGAAACAGGCCAGTAGGCCCTACACATGGTCGGACATGTCCGCAGGAACTGGTCCGTCCGACCAGTTTCAGCGGACATGTTCGGTCGTGTGTACAAGGCCTAACACTCGTTCTCCCCCAAACAGACAATGATGCTGTCCAAATGTGCCCTCTGTTCTCCTTCATGCAGAGTAAGGGCGCTTTAATAAAAAAGGTGTGTTATGCCCCATACACACGATCAGACCTTTGTCCGACCAAATTCACATTGGAATTCCATCGGAGGAAAAGAGAACATGTTCTCTATGTAAACTCTGATTGAATTCATCAGAATTTCCGATGGAATTACTCCGATGGGGCATACACAAGGTCAAAATTTCTGACGGAAAAATGTCCGTCTGACTTTTTCCATCAGAAATTCTCATCGTGTGTACGGGGCATTACTGGCTAGATCCCCAGGTGGGTGGAAATAGAGGGGAAAAAGACTAAAAAAGAAAACGAATACAGCCACTACATCTAATGATTGGTAAGCTGAAATGTATTACATTTTTGGTTTTGGGTTTTATATCACTTTAACTTGCCATCCTATCACTATAGAAAAATTTCACTCAGGGTGTGTTCTTGCTAAAAACCCTCATTCCTAAACCAAATGCTTTATTATTTTTTAACGATTGAGAAAATCCCTTTAGAAGCTCTCGGCTAAATCATTACATCAAATTTAGGGCTTCCACATGGTATTAAATCACTGCACAAGTAAAACTCATCTGCAATTTTGTAATTATTTGCTTCAGACAATTGGCTATCTGGAAAATGTAAAAAAATAAAATGCCATCCTTTCCATTAAAAAATGAACATAAAATAACTGGTCTCTCGGAGATGCTGGAGAACCTAAGTATGCCGGATATTGCTCTGTAGCTCAACGGCCACAGTGTGAGCGATTCTGCAGCACTGCGTGCACACTACAGAGCTACAGCTAATGTTTTAATATGATATTAACAGGGCTAACAATTAAATAATGGTACACAGTCATTTCACAGGAGTCTCTTTTAAGCAGATGTATTAAAAAGAATCCTGAAAGCACATAAAATGCTTACAACACATCTTTCCATTACATTTCAGCACAAATGTAAATTAAAAATGGATTTGTTTTAAAATGTTCTCATTGTGGCTCTTTGGAGTAATGAATTTATATGGGAATTATGAATGTATAATCTGCTGGATATTCATAAATGAAAATACTTATTTATTTTTGCTTTGCTTACAATTTAATTATCTCATGTAGATGGCACTCTGTGCTAATTTTAGAGGAGAATTGGTCAAAAAAATTTATATAAAAAGAATAAAAAAAGAGAAAATCTTTTAGGCCGCATACACACGATCAGTCCATCCGATGAGAACGGTGCTTCGGACCGTTCTCATCGGTTAACCGATGAAGCTGACTGATGGTCTGATGTGCCTACACACCATCAGTTAAAAAAACGATCAAGTCCAACGCGGTTACGTAAAACACAACGACGTGATGAGAAAAATTAAGTTCAATGCTTCCAAGCATGCGTCGACTTGATTCTGAGCATGCGCAGGTTTTTAACCAATGCTTTTGCATACTAACCGTCGGTTTTGACCTATCGGTTAGACGTCCTTCGGTTTAATTTTAAAGCAAGTTCTAAAATTTTTGACCGAAGGATAACTGACCGATGGGGCCCACACACCATCGGTTTGGAACGATGAAACGGTCCTTCAGTCTGCTTCCATCGGTTTTGACCGACCGTGTGTACGCGGCCTTAGACTTAGGCCTTGTATACACGATAGGATAGCCAGAGGACAACGGTCTGAAGGACCGTTGTCTTAGGTTAACCTATGAAGCTGACTGATGGTCCGTCATGCGTACACACCATCAGTTAAAAAAGTATTGTGTCAGAACGCAGTGACATAAAACACAACGACGTACTGAAAAAAACGCAGTTCAATGCTTCCAAGCATGCGTCGACTTGATTCTGAGCATGCACAGGTTTTTAACCGATGCTTTTGCATACTAACGATCGGTTTTGACCTGTCCATCGGTTAAATTTTAAAGCAAGTTCTCATTTTTTTTAACCTAAGGTTAACCAACCTATGGGGCCCACACACGATCGGTTTGGACTGATGAAAACGGTCCTTCAGACCGTTGTCCTCTGGCCATCCTATTGTGTGTATGAGGCCTAAGTCAGCTGTTCTTTTACTTGAAGCCTCTAGAATAAAAAAAAAAGATTTTCCATACATTTTTTAGACTTATGGCAGGAAATAAAAGTAAATCTGTTGCAAACATGGCCCAATTAAACTGAGAATATGATAAAAATGGATAGGCAGAGGTTACTTTTAGTATCAAAATTATACTTACGTCCAGAAAAAAAGGTAGGTAGCTCATCTGGTATAGTTTGAGCCTAGCCAAACCCTGTCCCACCTCCTGAACCCTACTACTGCTGGTTTTTAAAGCTGCATGTAGGAGATAAAAATAATAAAAAAAATAATACATTTCTTCTAATTTATCTGCCATCACATGAACTTCTGCAGTTCCTCTTCCAGGAATAAAGATTGGTGATTCACCATGGGCATGCAAGGTCCACTTGTTACATGTGAATAGCCCAAAAGACAATGGTGATGTAGCCTTCCCAAAATTTGGAAGACCTTGGCAATGATTATGTACAGAAAATTACCTAAGGCATGAAAGTTCAGAGTTTCACAGTGAAAGAAGCAATGCACTTATGAGCTTCCTTTCTCTCTTTCGCATCCTATAAGAATTATATTTGCACTGTGGCAGCACTAAGTGGCTACTTGTGCTGCTTCTCCATTCTTTAGTATAAATTTTGCTTGACAGTATTAGCAAGAAACCAAATTCAGGTATTAAACCCTTTCCCACCCACTCTGGTGTCTGCCTAAAAAGTTCTGAATACCCGAAAGAGTGGGAAGTTTGATCAATGTGGTTGGCTGTCATAGTGGTCACGTGATTAGGAGTCAGTCCCGCCGGCTACCAATCATTAGTGGAAACTGAGAGCTGCCTTTGACAGCTTGGTGTTTGTGCTGGGAGAATGCAATGAGCACAGAAAGATTGGCTGAATAGTGATGTGTATGTGTGGTGAGTGGGCATTAACGCTTGCCATGTTGTTGCAGCACATACTGTATGTGTCTTACATAGGAGACTACCGGTTAAACTGCTTGCAATAAAAAAACAAATAAATGTTAGAATGTATGAATAATTACAGAGCTTCAATAATTTGTGTCTTGTATATCTGCCTGGAGGTTTATAAAACGTTTTTAAATACGTTTTTGGGTGAAAGGTAAACTGTAAATTCAAAATACATATTTAAAAGCATAAAATAATGTATACACGTCTAATATTTATATTGTATTAAGCCATGTGCATTTTGTTCTCTACTTTCCTTCTATTTCCATGAAATCTGTCCTTCTATAAAACTCAACATAAATAACTAGGCAAACAGCTGTCAGCCCATTAGCGTATTGTACATTTAAGAGCAACTTCCTGCTTCAATTTATAAATGAGTTAGTTCTGCATAATAATTCTATTCTGTAACCTTTTTTCGTTATGAGATGTTTCAATATTTTACAAATGAATGTTTTTTTCCCACTCTTTAATGTGGATGATTAATCCAGATAAAAGGTTTTGCCTGCTGTTTCCAAGGACAAGTTTAAAAATGAGATGTCTCATTGCACTGAGTGCTAGCCTAATGAGCAACCTCTCAGCATTATTATAGTTAACCTTTCGATGGGTAAAATGCCTTGCAATGGATTATTCTGGGGATCAGAAAGCCCCTTCATCAACAGAGGGGATCAAATGGACCCTTCATTGTGATGAAGTAAGTTATTTGTTGACTGAAAACTAATTTCTTAGCTGTTTGAAAGGTACGTGAACTATGCTTTGTGGCTCTCAATTAATTTCACTGCCTCCATTATTTAGGTTGTTGAAGTTGCTGCATTATTTTAACCAAATGTTTCACACATCCTGAGGCCTAGGGCAGGAACTATACCTGCCTCATGTTTTGTTACTTCTGCCTAAAGAAATGTCGGTCTCTTTAAGGCAAGCACGCCTACAAGTACTGTGTTGCCCCCAGGTCTCAAAACTCCATTCTTTAGTTCCCAGCCTGATGGTACTGGGGCTGAGCTGTTGTGACAAAAAAGGGTACCTGTAGTCCCAAGGCTGGTCAGGCAGTAGAAATGAGCTGGTAGTGAGTGAAATCCTGGGACAATTCAAGGTCAGAGCAGGTAGTAAGAAAAGGCAGTCCAAAAACACTTTTTAGGTAAGGGCAGGTTACAAACAAGTGTAATACAACAGACAGTTTCAAGATAAGGGTAGGTAGCTAGTAAGCATAATCTGATAAGTAATCCAAGGTCAAGTTCAGACGACAATACAAAAAGTAATCTGGATACAAGGCAAAGACTGGCATTGAGGGATTTCAAGATAGTAGTTTATCTGGGTCAAGCAAGGAAATGGAGCCAGGAAGCTCAAGCTATAACAAGTACAGATGCACAGGCTGATGGTGTTTAAGTGCCTTCGGCACAGAGGACCAATCCTGCTAGGGGTGTATGGCTAGACTCGTTACCCCGCAGTTGATGAGAGCAGCTAGGATGACATATTGCCATCAATTCCAACTTTCAAAAAAAAATGTATTTACAAAGCATGCTTAAAAGATCACCCGTAGTACCAGCCCATTAAACGTAATGGCCCGGATTCACAAAGCACTTACGCCGACGTATCTTGAGATACGCCGCGTAAGTGTAACTATACGCCGTCGTATCTGTGCGCCGTGCCCACAATCTGAGATACGCCTAAAAATAGGCTTCCTACGACCGACGCAACTTGCCTACGCCGTCGTATCGTGGGCGCATATTTACGCTGGGCGCATTTGCCGCTCCCATTGATTTTCAATGCACACATGCAAATGAGGGAGATATGCCGATTCATGAACGTTGTTGTGCCCGGCGCATAATATACGCGGTTTACGTAAGTCGTACGTCCGGCGTAAAGTTATTCCCCATATAGGAGGCGCAACTCATGCAAAGGTATGGATCAGGAAACAGAGCCGTCGTATTTTACATTGTTTACGTAGTTCGTGAATAGGGCTGGGCGTAGGTTACGTTCACGTTGTAGGCAGTGATCCGCCGTATCTTAGGGAGTAGTTCCGATGTGATTCTGCGCATGCGCACTGGGATGCGTCCACGGGGCGGGGCATGCGCCGTTCTTTTTAAGTACTTCTGTGGCGCTTGGCCCATCATTTGCATGGGGTCACGCCTCATTAGCATGGCTCACGCCCACTTCCACCTACGCTGGCTTACGCCGAGGAAACCCAGCATAGATTTGAGAGCGAGTGGAAGTACTGGCTTCCTGAATACTGTGCTTGCCTCTGTGCGCTGTGTCGGCATAGCGTATATTAGATACGCTACGCCCGCATAAATATGCGCCGATGTATGTGAATCTGGGCCAATGTGTTCCAGTAAGGGAAAGATCCTTGATTTAAGGCAGGATTTAAAAATAGAAAATACTGCACCCAGATCACATAACATTTGTTTGTCTCCATATAGTACTAATATGTGTGTACCAAAGAAAGCAAGCCCCAGAAAATTCCAGCACTACCCTAGTATGCCCAGATTTTCAGAAGAAGACCTGTGGTGGTAGGTAGTGCAGAATTTTCAGGGTTAAATCAAATAGTGTGGCGGCAACATACCATCTCCTTAATGCCTTTTAAATGTTCTCTGAAAAGCAATCTGAATGCAGATTTCACAAGGCACCACATGTGTCAATAAATCCTTAACATTTAAAAAAAATGTACATTGGTCAAAGCCTAGTGGAAATGGCACAACTAAGGCTGCCACCTGGCTGGTATATACAATTGTTGTCAATGTAATTAATTGGAAAAAGAACGCAAGACTGGTATTTTTTCCCAAAAAAAGGTGGAAACCTTAAACGTGACTCATATCTGGGTGTATATGATATTCTACGCCTTTTGTAAGGGGTGTATACTTTTAAAGGGTTTAGAAACACATCTACACTAGACGTTAAAGAGACCCTGTCAAGGAGTTACACTTTTAATTGTAAAACTTTTATTAAATACTGTTAAAATAATTAAGACTCCAACCAGAGCACTGAGGCTGACTGTGGGACATGGTTGCAGACAGCTGTAATGAAAGAAGTGTTACCATATCGGCCCTGACAGCTCAAGAGAGACTCTTAAGGGAGCTGTCAGAGCTGTGTGCTGACAAACCGTTGTTACAGATATCTGCAACCATGTCCCATTGTCAGTATTAGAGCTGTCAGTATCAGTCCAAGTCTTTGCAGGGAGATGCGATCACACATGAATGTTTTTGCAACTGTGTGCGATCAACTTTAGAGAGACTCAGAAGTTGACTCTTGTGCAACAGTTAGCTAATTAATACGTTATATAATTGTAAAAGAGATACAATTTATCTCTGTCCAAAAGATTTTTTTTAAAGTAATCCACCCCTTCCCCAATGAAAAACAAGACTCACATTTTGAATTAACTTTTCTAGGTGGCATGAGCTGGGGAGTGGAATTTAAAAAAACACTATGCATTACATCCTTCAGATGTAGGGTGCCCTCTTGCAGCACATATTGGGCACTGATTAGCGTTATCTGCAGTAACAACTTTAATAATCCTCAGCAGTAGGTAATACTGTGGGTTACAGTGCTGCAATAAATTTACTACAGGCTCTGAAGTGTTGTCACCCTCCTGTGGGAAGACCAGCCTGTGTCACTTACTTGGTAGAGGCCCAGTTGACAAGAGGGCTTCCCTTACACATCCTGTCCAATACCCCCTGGAGTTAGTAACAGGGTGTAGCAGAATGAGTGTTGGACAAGGAGCAGATACAGAAAAGTAATGTCATGTACCTGGTAGAAGCCAAGCTAATGAGAGGGCTCTCCTTTACACTTCCTGACCTGTTTTTCTCCTGAGATTGATCACATGGTTTGATAGGATACATGAGTGGCATAGGAGCCTGTAGTAAGTTCTGGCCAACAGAAGAACTGGAACATGCAGCAAGCAAGTAGCTGGAGAGTAGAAACTTGCTCCAGATGTTGTCACAGGACTCGTGGATACAGAAGACAAAACCATGGCCAGGCGAGCAGGAGCCAGCAAAGATTGGGCAGTTGTCACGTACTTAGTAGGAAGAGCCTGATATGCAGAGGAAGGCCTCTCTTACACCTCAGACAGGTGGCGCAGGAGTGCAGAGTCGCACAAGTGTCGGTAGTCATGCTAGCTGCTGGGCTTCCAGTTGAGTGGCATGCCAGATAACAGCGGATGTCCCGAGGACTGGAACAAGCTGGTATTTGAAAAAAAGTCAGCGTAAGAGCAGGTCCCAATTGCAAATGGACAGATGCTTGCAGCTAGATAGCTCTGTATGGACTGGAACATAAACAAGTCCGACAAGCCGGGTCATACACAGTGCAATCAGATCAGGTACAGATGCGTGGACTGGAGAATGGTCAAGGTACAAGCTGTGGTTGGTGTAGGAGCAGTCCGAGCAAGTCGGGTAGGCAACTGGAATCAGATGCAGATAAACATGGAACAGGATAATCACGGGGACGCTGTCCACAAGACAGCACTGATCCTGGGTACTGACCCAGTTTAAATAGCCCAATTGGCACCCTTATCTGTCATTAAATGCACCTTTTCTAAGAAAAGTTCGGGGAACCGACGTTAGCTTGCAGGAATCATCTCGTTTTCAAGCAAGCCTTTCCTGACAGCAGCAGAGATGCAGATTCAGGAGACAAGTACATAAGCAGAAGCCAGGCTGGGGTCAGTATCCTCTGCCGTCCAGAGCATATGATCAAACCAAGATTGGTTTGATCAGATGCTTGTTCAAACCAGTAACAGCTAACCGCTTTATTACATAAGACCAAATTCTGAAGTGAAAAAATCATTTTTTGCGTGTTGTACACCAATAAATACAGTATGTCCAAATCATACGCATGAGCTCATCTCTTTACTCACACACAGCCACAAAGGAAAGATAATTCTTGTTGGGCAGTGTATTAGTGCTCGAACGAACAAACTTAGACCAAATTTTAATGGTTCAAAGAATGTCAGGCAAAATGGTCGGCCCTCACGCATGTTCACTTCATCAAATCTTTGAAAAAAGGTTTAGACATCCCTGTGTTATTTCTATAACTGTTTAAAATGATATTTTTATTGCAGGGATTCTTCCGGCCCTAATAAATCCCTTTGCATTGTTACTGGAGTGTCAGTAAGTGGCGGGTGCTGTTCAGGGCGGGTAACCACTGACAGTGGTGGAGGACTCAACATCTCAGCAGCTCCCTAGGAAGTCAGTCCTTTAGTAGAGCCGACACTCCCACATGTGTTGGATTCCTGTTGACTGCTTTACAGTATGTTCCTCCTAACTAATAAAAGAGGAAGTAAATCAAAAAAGTATTGGGTACATGTATTTTACAGTATTCAATGAAGGGTTTAAAGTTAGAGAGTAACCTGGTGACAGGATCTATTTAAATGTAACTCCCATATGGGTGACAATTTTCTACCATGCTTAGTAATTGTTATCTTTAAAACCGTCATCCGAAGGTTTATCAGTTACTATTTTAATGATTATAGGTCTGGGAAGATTGTGAGAGGTTATATTTCAGTTCAGAGATTCAATCAATCCTTGGCGGTTTTCTGTGGTTAAAATGACATTCGGGAAACCACATATTAAGTATCAACATTCAGAAGCTCATTTTATGTTCCCCATCATTACATAGTTTTATAGATAATTATACTTCTTAATCCTTAATTACCTTGCATCCGTTTTAAATTCATGCTCTTTAACATATTTCCTGACATCATTCATTTAATAGCAATATTCCCTTTCAAAGAAAAGTGAAGACTATTTCAAACTACAGGGAAAAAAAATTCTATTATTCGCTGTCAGCAAAAACAATTAAACACGTTCCCTTCTTTTTACTACTGGATATATTTCACAATGTAATGCAAAGGGTAAGATCCAGTGATGATCTGTTCCAGGGACAGATATCTAAATAGAATTCCCCCTGTTTTAAAAATACCACGATCGGAGATGCGGTGTGTCACAGTGACACACAGCACCACCAATCACCGCGATGTACGTCCCCGCTGTCACACGCTGGCATGTTATCCTGAAAGACGTCATATGACGTCCAATCAGGGTAACAGAACCACTGCCCGGTCATCATTTTGCCATAGGACAGGCGGGAAGTGGTTAAAGGTAAAGCTCAACAAACATTTTGAATAAAAAAAATTAACTAACAGGGGTTTTCAAGCTTTCCTTCTCTATCCATTTATTTTTTTAAATACAGTATGATTTAAATAAAATAGAAGTCCGAACACAATCATTTTTTATTTCTGTGTTGTAAAGGACTGACTTAATATAATTTTGAACTTACTGCCCATTGGTTTCTCTGAACAATTAGTTTAGTTTAAAACTTAAGGAAAGCCAGTAGTACTGATGGAGACACATAAATTCAGCCTGTGGGAATAGCCATGTATCGTTACCCTTAGTCAATCTGCATAAAGTACCCTGCAGCGTATAATACATGGAGAAAGTGCATGCTGTCTAATCCAGACTGTTTGCAGGGAAGTAGGCCACTGTAACCATAATAGAGGGCTCCCTGGACAAATACAAATGTGTAAACTCAGCCGCATAGGCAGCAGATTAACTCCAAATATGACTGCTATTTTATCACCAATGGGGACTAAATGAATATAACACTTGATATTTATTTACTGGGTGTGTTGACGGTTTAATATGTATTTGCAGTTACCCTGCAGCACTGTCTGCGATTGTCATTACTACTAGTGGACTTACATATAGGCACAGTATAATGCATTTTGAGTTAGCACATGTTTTCAGTAATTATTGCTTTTAGTTAGCTGAAGCACTATGGGGGTTATTTGCTACAGGCAAATCCACTGTGCACTACAAGGACACTCTCTGTAGATTTGAGGGGGACCTGCAAGTAAAATAAAAAAAAAACATAATTTTCTCCTTGCACATGATTGGATGATAAAATCAGCAGAAATTCCCCTCATTTCAGATGTTCCCCTCAGATCTACAGCGACTGCACTTCCAAGTGAACTTGCAGTGCAGAGTGGATTTGCCTTGAGTAAATCAACCCCAATGTGTCATAAACAATTTTCTTTTTTTCCCCACACAATTCTCTTAAAACCTTTTTTTGCATCTTATGCCACGTACACACGGCCGTTTTTCATGTCATGGAAAAAAAAGAAGTTTTTCTTGACATGATTCCTCTCAAGCCTGCCTTGCATACACACGATCGTGATAAAAAATGCTTAAGCATAGCGCGGTGACGTACAACACGTACGACGGCACTATAAAGGGAAGTTCTATTCGAATGGAGCCACCCTTTGGGCTGCTTTTGCTGATTTCGTGTTAGTAAAAGTTTGGTGAGAGACGATTCGCGCTTTTTAGTCTTCGTGCATTCAGTCTGTTACAGCATGATGAATGTGCTATCTCCATTACGAACGCTAGTTTTACCAGAACGAGTACTCCCGTCTCATAACTTGCTGCTGAGCATGCACGGTTTTTTCCCGTTGTTAAAGCCTACACATGACCGTTTTTCACGACGTGAAAAACAACGACGTGAAAAAACGACTAGAAAAATAAGGAGAATGTTCTAAATTTTTAATGCCCATTTTCACGTCGAGAATGCTCTGGAGCCTACACACGAGTGTTTTTAATGACCAATTTAAAAAATGTTGTGTGTACGCAGCATTGGTGCTCTTGGTGCAGTGTAGTTGAGCATCATGGGAAACGTAGTTCCAAAACATCTGGGGTGCCAAGGTTCACCATCACTGCCCTATAGCACAAAGTGTTTGGTTTAGGTAGGATTACCAGATTGAATATTAACGAACATTTTGAGAACTACTTTTGAAATGACATGATAAAGATTACATGAGCATATCATGATTTACATCCGCTTTAACCACTTGTGTTCCAGAATGTTTTATCCCCTTCACGACCAGTTTTTTTTTGCTATTTGGCACTGCACTACTACACATCATTGGCCGGGACATGCTGACGGACTTGTGCTGTGCTGAATCACAGTACAGATCGGGCTGAGGGCGTCCCCTACCTGGAAATATAAATCACGTACATGTACGTGAAAAAGGTAGTGGGTGGTCCGCAAGTGTTTACTCTCTTTGTGCTTAGGAGCAAAACAAATCTTAATGCCTAAGTACAATTTTGTAACTTTGACATAAGTTAGTAGAACCCTACAATTCATCACAACATATTTGTGCATCCAGGTGGATTATACCTTGTTTTTTTTCAGGACAAATTGGGCTATTATTTGGTGGTAAATGGTAATAGATATCTCCTGTCAAGGCGACACAGTGATGGGAGAACCTGATGTAAGGAGACGCAGTGATGGGGGAACCTGATGTTTGGGCACACTGTGATGGGTGAGCCTGCTGTATGGGGACACTGTGATGGGGGAGCCTGCTGTATGGGGACAATGTGATGGGGAAGCTTCTGTAAGGGGACACTGTGATGGGGGAGCCTGATGTATGGGGACACTGTGATTGGGGGAGCCTGATGTATGGGGACACTGTGATTGGGGGAGCCTGCTGTATGGGGGACACTGTGATGGGGAGGCTTCTGTAAGGGGACACTGTGATGGGGGAGCCTGATGTATGGGGACACTGTGATTGGGGGAGCCTGATGTATGGGGACACTGTGATTGGGGGAGCCTGCTGTATGGGGACACTGTGATGGGGAGGCTGCTGTATGGGGACACTGTGATGGGGAGGCTGCTGTATTGTCACACTGTGATGGGGGCGCCTGGTATATGGGAACACTGATGGAGGAACCTGATGTAAGAAGACACAGTAAAGGGGGAACATGGTGTATGGGGACACTGTGATGAAGGAACCTGATGTAAGGAGACACAGTGATTGGGGAACCTGATGTATGGGGACACTGTGATGAGGGAGCCAGATGTATACTATATAGGCACTGTGATGGAGGAACCTGATGTAAGGAGACACAGTAATGGGGGAACCTGATGTATGGGGAAAATGTGATGGGGGAGCCTAAAGTATGGGGACACGGTGATAGGGGAGCCTGCTGTATAGGGACACTGTGATGGAGTAACCTAATGTAAGGAGACACAGTGATGGGGGAACCTGATGTATGGGGACACTGTGATGGGGGAGCCTGATGTATGGGGACACCAGATGTATAGTATATAGGTACTGTGATGGAGGAACCTGATGTAAGGAGACACAGTGAGGGGGGAACCTGATGTATGGGGACACTGTGATGGAGGAGCCTGATGTATGGGGACACCAGATGTATAGTATATAGGTACTGTGATGGAGGAACCTGATGTAAGGAGACACAGTAAGGGGGGAACCTGATGTATGGGGAGACTGTGATGGGGAACACGATGTATGGGGAGATTGTGATGGGAACCCGATGTATGGAGACACTGTGATGGGGACACCTGATGTATATGGGCACTGTGATGATGCAATATGATGTAAGGGTAAGGTGCAGGCTGGTAGGGCCCCAGTGCATTACTTTTCCCAGGGTCCCATAATACTATTAAGATGGCATTGACTGAAGGTGGCCATAGGTTGTTCCAAATAGAGCTGGCTCAGCAAGGACTGACAGAATTTCAATTCCTGTATTGCCACTGCAGTTGAACAGTCAATATTTTTTTTTTTGTATAAAGCTGATCTTTTTTTACATGTAACATAAAAAAAATGAAAATATTACCGTATTCATTATTCCTAAATGTATTACATCACATTTCAAGTCCCTTTTTCTCTACCTCTTTTACTTTCCATGCACATTCTGAAAGCTAACTTTTTCAGAATTGCCCTCCCATTCTTCAATTAATTATTATGTGAAAGTAAATGGCTTTTAAATGCATATCAAAATGCCTGGGCTAACTGAATGTACATTTCTCATGTTCCAGCAAGCACCTGGTCATTACCGTTTCATACTGGCACCAGCTGTTTTTGACAAAGTCTTTTTTAGCGATTCTTTGTAAGTGTTAGTAGT
Source organism: Rana temporaria (assembly GCF_905171775.1). Taxonomy (NCBI): domain Eukaryota; kingdom Metazoa; phylum Chordata; class Amphibia; order Anura; family Ranidae; genus Rana; species Rana temporaria. Next base: position 136,970,198 of record NC_053499.1, on the reverse strand, counting down.
AACACAGCACCTTCTTTTCACTTTGCAAGGAAACGCAAGAGTGGAAAAAAAAATTCTGTTAGATTTGTTTCATCAAATGCAGCAAACATCTTGGGATCTGACATTTCGGTTTTGTCTTCCAACTTTTCAGGTACTTTGTGCAGATGCAATGTCAATGAGCCATTACTTTAAAGCATTAAGCTGTCCTGTCACTGCTGCTTCTGAATACAAATTGTTATCAATGGGAATGTGTTTTCATTAGTGAAAGATATTTTTTTCTCTTTTGATCATCATTTAAGCTGTGAGTTGCAGAAACAATGGCACCATACATTTAAGTATATGGGCAACCTGATAATTATTGTTTGAACAGCTTGTACCCGGAAAATGGGTGGTTGTAAAAGAATTGTTAAGAAAGATTACTGCTTGCCATATGGGAAAAATTACTTTTATTTGATTATGATGTTTAAATTAGTTGAAATGACTGAAAAATACACACGGTCATAGTCTACTGCAGGTTTTTAACATTAGTTGGTGTTTCTAAAAAAAAAAAACAACAGTTAAGTTGAACTCTGGGCAGACATAAAAGACACAATTAAATGCAGAAATATTTTCATTGGTAAATCATTAAATGCAATTTCTCATGCTGCGTACACACGACCGTTTTTCATGACGAGAAAAATGCAACTTTTTTAATTGGTCATTAACTACTTGCCGACCTACCACCGTCTCTTGCGCGAGAGCCCGTCATACTACGTCGGCTCTCTCGCAGGCTACCAGGGGCGGGCACGCGCCGCCGGAGGCGCACACCCCCCGCTCGCCCCCGGCTCCCGTGCGTATGCCCGGCGGGCGCGATCTCCGCCGGGCACACGCGATCGCTCGTTACAGAGCGGGGACCGGGAGCTGTGTGTGTAAACACACAGCTCCCGGTCCTGTCAGGGGGGGAAATGCTGATCTTTTGTTCATACAATGTATGAACAGAAGATCAGTGATTTCCCCTAGTGAGGCCACCCCCCCCCCACAGTAAGAACACACCCAGGGACATACTTAACCCCTTCCCTGCCCCCTAGTGTTAACCCCTTCACTGCCAGTGGCATTTTTATAGTAATCCAATGCATTGTTATAGCACTGATCGCTATAAAAATGCCAATGGTCCCAAAAATTTGTCAAAAGTGTCCGAAGTATCCGCCATAATGTACCGAAAAAATCGCTGATCGCCGCCATTACTAGTAAAAAAAATATTAATAAAAATGCCATAAAAATACCCCCTATTTTGTAAACGCTATAACTTTTGCGCAAACCAATCAATAAACGCTTATTGCGATTTTTTTAAAGAAAAATATGTAGAAGAATACGTATCGGCCTAAACTGAGGAAAAAAATGTATATTTATATTTTATTTATTTATTACAGCAAAAAGTAAAAAAATATAAATTTTCCGTTCAAAATTGTCGCTCTATTTTTGTTTATAGCGCAAAAACTAAAGAACGCAGAGGTGATCAAATACCACCAAAAGAAAGCTCTATTTGTGGGAAAAAAAGGACGCCAATTTTGTTTGGAAGCCAAGTCGCATGACCGCGCAATTGTCAGTTAAAGCGACGCAGTGCCGAATCGCAAAAAGTACTCTGGTCTTTGACCAGCAATATGGACCGGGGGTTAAGTGGTTAAAAACGATCGTGTGTAGGCTCCAGAGCATTTTTCTCGACGTGAGAAATGGGCATTCAAAATTTAGAACATGCTCTATTTTTTCTCGTCGTTTTTCACGTAATCGTTTTTTCCCGTAGTCGATTTTTCTCATCGTGAAAAAAAGTCGTGTGTAGGCTTTAACGACGGGGAAAAAATGCGCATGCTCAGAAGCAAGCTATGTGAAGGGAAATTTGCATGATCAGCCCAATGGGTGGCGCCATTCGAATGGAACTTCCCCTTTATAGTGCCGTCGTACGTGTTGTACGTCACCGCGCTTTGCTTGAGCTTTTTTTATCACGATCGTGTGTATGCAAGGCAGGCTTGATAAGAATCACGTCGGGAAAAACGTTGTTTTTTTCCATGACATGAAAAAGGGTCGTGTGTACGCGGCATTAGGGCCCATTCACACTATATGCATAGGTGTGTGCAACCAATTGCATTAGGGTGTGCACCCCAAAGCTCAAAAACACAGTCAGTAAGGCAGAGATTGGTGTCAGTAGTGTATTTTTATTATTTTTTATTATTACTTTTTTACAAGTTTATTTTTTACCATATTTTTTTGCGATACGTTTTTATTATTTTTTTTTACAATTTTTTTGGAACTCCATTGGGGGGCTTTGGTGAAATATCAGGGGTCGAAACAGACCCCTGAAGTCTTACTTTAGAGACAGAGAAAGGGACTGAGGACAGAGATTCACCAGGGGAATCTGTGCAGCACAGGGTGATTAGGGTGTGCCCAAGCACATATGGCCCACCCTGTGCACATGCCTATGCTATATGCAGTTACCTGCAGGGTTTTTTCACATGGAAAATACAGGTAACTGCAATGACACACAGTCAATTCAAATGAATGGGCTGCTGTGTCCATACAAACCTGTACCACATGACCTGCACAAGTGGGAACCTAGCCTTAGAAATTGATTTACTAAGGTAAATAGGCTGTTCACTTTGCAAGGAAAGTTGCACTTTGTAAGGGAATCTTCCCCAAGTCTTAGTAAAGTTTCACTTTGCAAAGAATACCCAATCACGTGCAAGTGATTGGATGATGGAAGTCAGTCGGATTTTAACTTTGCCTTTTGCAAATCAACACCTTAGACTGGGAGAGAGAGGAGCAACTCTGGGAGCCAATCATTTGTGCTGCATGCAAATGTTATACCAGGGAGAATAGAGTGGACAGGGCTCTTTTACTCAAACTAGTAGATTGGGGGTGAGTAGAGCAGCGCTTGAGTATTAGCCTATAATACCCCTTCATTACCAGGCAATTTTTCAGTTTTCAGTGCTGTGATAATTTGGTTGACAATTACAATTTAATTTGATATCATTATTTGAGGCAGATTTAGCTTTCTTTTGGTAGTATTTAATAGCCACTGTGATTTTTCTACTAAATAAAGGAAAAAAGTCCACACATTTTTAGAAAAAAAATCAGTTTTCCCTACTTTTGTGTTTATTAAAACATATCAAATAAAAATGCCAGTACAATATAAACAGCCCCAAACTGACCCATTTTTTTGAAAAGTAGATACTTCAAGGTGACTACATATTTTCCGCAATTATTAAATAATGAAGACTGATATTGGTACTGAGGTGGTTAAAACATGAAGCTTGGTAATGGTGCACTAGATTCAGTGCACACACATTATACACAGACAGAGGAGGAGGTATACACTCAAAGGTATACCTGGAATATCTACTGATGCCCATTACTTCCTATTCTCTGCTGTAAGAAGAAGGGGAGGGCTCTCCAATGTAAAAAGTGCCAGGGTCAGCACAGCAATCGCAAGGTACAGAGTAGCTTGGATTGGCTCTGTACACTGTCTGTGAACTAAGCCATGGCTCGGTTCACAGCCATTAATAGGCACGCTGTCCACCAAAGGGTCAGTTCTGCTGTGTCCTTTGAAAAACATCATCACATTAAGTACCAGAATAAGGGAAAGGATCAGGCTTGTTTACTTGAACTTAATTGTTTACTGAGCTCACATCTAAATTAAGTCTGGCTCTTTGTGTGTAGGCAAGTGCAATCTCTTTTCTCCACTGTTGGTGGCATTCATCTGCAGCAGCAATGCAGGAGGAGAGGAAGTCAAGAGGAACATGGTTCATCTATGGGTGTCAAAAACCATGAATCAGAACGAGATAGAAGTACAGTTAAATCACACTTGTTTAATAATAAAAATAAGAAGGAAAACAGAGTAAGCATAGTCAAAACATAGCCAGAGATTAGTAACCAAATCGGGTAGTCGGCTAAGCCAATGTCCCAGAGCCAGCGATAAAGGTAGTAGTACGGCAAGCAGGATATGTAGCCAGAGGGAACGTCAGTCAAGCAGGTCTTCAACAGGAACGCAGGAGAAAGTCTCTTGTGATGTCCAGGCCTCATTCCACCCCACAAGACAGATGCTGTGAGCTCGGCTGAGACTGGTTCCGCTGCACGCTGTGACAAATGTGAGTGCTCCCAGTTGGGTTGCCTTTCACTGGGTTGCTTTGAACTTTTTACCTTTGTACAATAAGTCCTGCATTACTTCTGGAGTGTGTGTTACTATCGCTGTACCATGCTGTGGACATCGTTACTTGTAGATTAATGGATCCAATCTTGATGTATTTTCCAGTTCAAAGATACATGTTTCATTGTTAGCAAGTCCTCAGCTATCATTCAGCACAACTAAAATTGACCATTGGTTTTACTGGGAGGCTGATCCCAAAGACATGATGTGAAAATGTTTAGAGCAATGTCGCATCAAAGCACGGTAGAGCACTCAAAATACCTCTAAAGTCCAACTCTATATAAGCTTGGTTAATATATATTTATATCTAATATTATTCTAAAAGCATTTTAGACCAGCATAAATTTAAACCAAAGGTCTCTGGCTGCAAAGGTGTTTGTGGCCCCTTCCACTCCAATATCTAGTAGTCAAGTAAAATTGCAGCACTTCTTTCTTCAGTGCTCTTTGATTCTTTGTTTCACTCCACAAGCTTTTCTTACATCCCATAAATTTATTAAGTGCACAACAACTCAAATTCAAGAGCTCAAACTTTGCAGTTCGTTTGTGATGTTGAGCACTTGATAAAGGCCCTGGGATGTAGCTGAAAGCTTATGAAGTGAAATAATGAAACAAGAAAAGGAGTGCTGCAGGGATTCATGTGAATAGCCCTAGATAATCCCTAGAGTGGCAAAATATATTAGAGTTGTTGAAGTATTAGAAATATATATTTAAAAAAATTCAGATAAAAAGTTAAAGTAAAACTTCATACAAAACTTTTGATTTATGATTTTGGATAAGGTGGTAAGGGGTTATAACCCTTATCCGTTTTTTTTTTTTTTCTGTATGCTCATTTATGTGTTTGATTTTCCCCTCTTTTCTTGTCCCAGTGATGGGGGGTTAGGAGGACAGAAGGTGATAGAAAATATACGGGATAAATACAGCAACAAAAACTAGTTTAATTGTATTGTGAAGGATTGGAATCAAGGTAAAAGGTGTCAGGACGGGCTAAATATGTATATATAGGTGATCCGGCCCACCGGTGCAGCCCTGTAGCACTAAATCTACTATAGGGGGGGCATGGAGAGGTTAATATTGGAAACCCCACTACAAATCCCAACTTCAGTGCGTTTTGAATGCGGTGCAGGAAACGCACACAAAGTTCAAGTTTCTGGTAAGAACTCCCCCTAAGCTGTGTCTACATGTTAGCTTGAGCTAAGGCCTGTAAACAATGATATTTTCTCAGCAAATTGCAAAGAGATAAAAGAAAATTCTGAAAAGAAGCAGAGCTATTCACATGCTGATTTATGAAATGCTAAAATATTCATAAACAATATATCTTGCTTACCTGCCTAAAACACATTTTTCTAAAATGTCATTTTTTTAGTTCTGAATATAATAAATAAATATGAAAAATATGTACGGAACCACTATACATCTGTGTAACCTCTACTTCAAAGACAATCCTACTTCAAAGATCTAGCCATTCAAAAACTACAAGCCACAGACAGGTTCATATGCAAAGATGTCAGAGGGAAGAACTTTCTCACTCAGTGGTGACCCACAGGAACCAATTATGTACTCCCTTTGTAGAGCGGAACAGTGCAAAGGATCATCCACTTGGTTGCTTTAGGACATTACATTACCACTTTCTGGGATAGTTCTTTTCTCACAAACCTTCAAAAATGAGATATAATGCAGCATACAAATTCTATTTACTGTAGACTGATAAAGGTGTCAGAACTGCATTCTGTAAATCAAATTTCTGCTAAGTATTTACCACTAAAAACTATAGTAATGAGCCCCCCTGTGCCACTGAGGCTTGTAGCAGTCACATGGTTTGCTATGGCTACATATAGTTAAATGGGAAATCCAAAAAAATGAAAATTCTCTAGACATGTGCAATTTGTTTAGTTCCAAATTCATTTTTTTTTAACAAATAATTTGACTAATTTGGAAACATCTGAATTAACAAAAATCTGTTTAACAAATTCTTCCGAATATTAGTAAATTCGAAAATTTGTAAATTCGAAATCCGAAAACCCGAAAATGTGAAACTCTGAAAACAAAAAAGCTATTAACCACTTCACATCCCACCCATATACATATGACGTCCGCAGGAGGGATCTCCCATCCTGGGAGGGCGTCATATGACGCCCTGTGCTTTCTGGCCGTCTAGGGGACCCACCGTGTTGCTCAGGAGCCAGTGCGTGTGCCCAGTGGCCTCAATGTCCGCCGGGCACCCGCGGTTGCCCGGTAACAGAGCAGGACCATGGATCTGTGTGTAAACACACAGATTCACGTCCTGTCAGGTGAGAGGAGACCGATGGTGTGTTCCTAGTACAGAGGAACACCGATCATTCTCCTCCACTTGTGAGTCCCCACCCCCTACAGTTAGAATAACTCCCTAGGACACACAATATATCCCCTTGATCACACCCTAGTGTTAACCCCTTCCCTGCCAGTCACATTTACACAGCTCCCCGTTCTGCCTAGATGACACTGTCACTGATCGTGTTCCCTGTCATCGGGAACAACAATCAGTGACATGTACAAGCACTCCCTAGGACACAACTAACCCATTCAGCGCCCCCTACAGGTTAACCCCTTCACTGCCAGTGTAATTTTTACAGTGATCAGTGCATTTTTATAGCATGCCCAACTAGGACTAACGATGCCCAACTAGGACTAACGATACCAACGATGCCCAATTAGGACTATCCTGTCCCATGAAGTGGCAATGCTGCTGTGCATCTTTGCTACATAATGTATAGAGTTGTCACCCTGTTACACTAAGTGAGAAAAATAACAGATCTACAGGCAGGATCAACAAATAATAAAACTATGTTACAGGAGGGACTAAAGCTGTCCACACACTTTGTGAATTTTGGCTTCTTACTGACGAACCATCCGAAATTCGGTACATTGGTGTCTTTGTCTCACCCAACTTCCTTAGGGAGAAATTGATGCGTTTGACAGGTGGCGAGAAGATGATATGTCACTTTTATTTTTCAATAATTCTTTATTAAGAATTTACAGTTCACCACCCATTTTAACCCTCAAAATACCACCCCACCGCAACTACATGCATTGTAGTTGCCCTGGCCCTATTCACTTGAAATGTGTTGTGCTCGGCAGCAGTACATCCAGAAAGAAACATGCTGTGTTGATTAAGTATGTGTACAGTCTTGAGCGGCTCCATTCCCTTGTTCAGGAAGGCAGTTGGGGGATGGTAATGAATAAAAAAGTGATCAGCGCAACTTTATAATAGTAAAAAATCACATGTATGCACTAAACTGACTAATAAATCATATGCAAATATCTACTGTGCAAAATGAGCAATATATCAAACTGTGCAAAATAAACAAAATGTCAAAATGACTGTGCAAATAAGCAATAAAAAGTCCAAAATGAAAAAAGTGAATATTACCGCGCTTATCAGGGGAGAGGGGAAGAGGGGGGGGGAGGGAGGTGGGGAGGGGTGAGGGTACAGCTGCGGCACTGAAAGGTGTATCAAACCATAAATACTTGATAATAGGGAGGGTAGTGCTGCGCTAATGGGTGGTGGATGGGTAGGTGTATGGACAAGTGGGGGAAGGGAATGGAAGATGGTATAACTGAAAGTAGGAACAGTGTAACCAAAATAGCATAAACAAAAAACTGATCAGTGAACAATACTGGTGCAAATCATATAACTCCACACATTTCTCTTAATGTGATAAAATGAAATAAGGTAATGGATAGTGCAAAAAACAATATTTTGTGTATAACACAACACCCGAATAACTGTGATGGGTAACAGTATTAAACTGGTGATAAAAAGTCCATAGACAAGGCTTGAGCTGTGTCAGCCAAAATATATATGAATAATAATTAAGCAGTCCAAAAAGTAAGAAAAAAGTGCTGGTGTAGGTCCGCAGTGTGAGGTGGAAGAAGGATGGGTATCCAGTGTTCCTTTTAAGGTGAATAAGGGTGTCCCCTTACCTTACTGCTGTAAGGTAACAGCATATAGATCCAACCACATTAGGTGGTTAACCAGATGGGCTTTTATCCAGAAACGATAGATCCTCCTTGGAAATCTCGTCCCAGATTGATGAGTATCACGCCCCAAAGAAAATAAAGCATCGATAGTGTGATATCGTTTAAAATTTTAATTCTCGTAAAAAATAAACAAGGGTACTCACATTGTTACAAATACAATAAGGCATGTAAAAAAGGAGAGCAATCTGTCGCCAACGTCACCTCCGATACCTCTCAGTGGGCTCATGCGCATTCGTCACTATCATGTGACTTCCTCAGGAGTAGTGAGAGGCATAGGGGAGATACCTTATATAGGGTGACTTGTTTGGTGGGCTGTCAGTAAAATCAGCTGTTTGTCATACAGGAAATGTAGCCGCAGCCATTTTCCCGTAGCCTGCTGATATCCAATAAAATTAGAGATACTGATATCCCACCCAGCATATATTTGGCTAAATGGCAAAAAAAGGATGAGTGATGGGCATGCCATCTCATTTGTATAGTTGATTTTTGAAAACTTGGAGCAAGGAACAAAAAAGGCAAAAAATGACCAAATGGGATTTCTTTGGTCATTTTTTGCCTTTTTTGGGTGTTGTGTTATACACAAAATATTGTTTTTTGCACTATCCATTACCTTATTTCATTTTATCACATTAAGAGAAATGTGTGGAGTTATATGATTTGCACCAGTATTGTTCACTGATCAGTTTTTTGTTTATGCTATTTTGGTTACACTGTTCCTACTTTCAGTTATACCATCTTTCATTCCCTTCCCCCACTTGTCCATACACCTACCCATCCACCACCCATTAGCGCAGCACTACCCTCCCTATTATCAAAAAAGTCCAAAATAACTCTAATAAGAAAAGTGCTGAAATAACGTCCACAATATCTTATGTTACATAGTTACATAGTTATTCAGGTTGAAAAAAGACAGATTAAAGTCCATCCAGTTCAACCATAAAAAATAAATAAATAACATGGAAAATATTGTACAATCCCATATACCTAATTCTATACCCAAAGATCCAGAGGAAGGCAAAAAAAAACAGCAAAGCATGATCCAATTTGCTACAACAGGGTAAAAAATTCCTTCCCCCGAGATGCAATTGGATTTTCCCTGGATCAACTTTACCTATAAATGTTAGTACCCAGTTATATTATGTACATTTAGGAAAGTATCCAGGCCTTTCTTAAAGCAATGTACTGATCTGGCCAGAACCACCTCTGGTGGGAGTCTATTCCACATTTTCACAGCTCTTACTGTGGAAGAACCTTTCCGTATTTGGGAGATTCATTTTTTTTCCCTCTAGACGTAAAGAGTGCCCCCTTGTCTTTTGTGTTGACCGTAAAGTGAATAACTCAACACCACGTTCACTATATGGACCCCTTATATATTTGTACATGATGATCATATCCTCCCTTATTCTCCTCTTCTCAAGAGTGAATAAATTCAGTTCCTCTAATCTTTGCTCATAGCTAAGCTCCTTCATGCCTCTTATCAGTTTGGTTGCCCTTCTCTGCACTTTCTCCAGTTTCCCAGTATCCTTTTTGAGAACTGGTGCCCAAAACTGAACTGCATATTGTAAACAAATAAATAAAGCGCTGAAGTGACTGTGATGAACGTAGTGTCAAAAACAGTGTCTTCTATAGGAAATCTTTGTGACTACTACTCAATGCTCTCTGGACTCTCACCTCAGTAAGAGGAATATATAGCATTGACGATTACCTTAACTGGGGCGATGGGGGTATATCTCCTGGTCTTTGAATCCAGTAATGGCAGGTGGTGTCTCTCCAGGTTATTGTGTTCCAAATAAAGATGATGGCTTAACTCCCCAGTGTGATTTATTCGCAGGAGTCAGGCATTTAAAGGGGACAAAGGAAAATCTCCCATAGTGCAAAACGTATAATAAAGTAGGTTTATTTAAAAGTAAAAAAATAAATAATAAATAAACAGTAAATCACACAAATAAACAAAAAAGTGAAAGAAAGATCTAAATAAATTGATCTTAAATATAAATGTGATAACAAGTGAATACTGGTTGGAGGATGCTAGTCTGGCGTTACCACAACTGATAATAGATAGACTCTGGAGATAGGAAACTTAGTGGGGTAAAGAGGGGCAAAGGTGGTAAGGAGTAAAATTATAATTTAAAGATGAATTAGACCCTAGAGAAGCCTAAAAAATGGAAGTTAGACACAATAGGGCACTAAAAAGGTGATGGCGGAGGGGGGAGGGGGGCTATTAGAGATGGGGGGGGGAAGGGAAGGGAAGAAGGAAAAAGAAAAACAGACAATATACACAAAAGGTCACACGGGTGATAATAAAAACAAGGTTTTATGGAAATGTAACTGAATGTATTGTATTATATATTTGTGTACAAGTTGATAAGCACAGTGTGTATTATAAGAGCAACATTTTCAAATAAAAAGGAATTTGATAAAAAAAAATAAAAACAAGTGAATACTGAGAAATGATTCTCCCAGTTACAAAAAGGCAGACTACAGTGTTGCAGACACCTCTTACTTCACTTCCTGTTTGTTCGGTATCCGGCCACTCCCTATGCATTACATCACGACACGTGACTTCATCAGGGGAGATGGTAGAACCCCAGCTTAACCGTGTTATTTTACTGCCCCCTGGTTGATGGTACGAACAAGCCTTACCAATGTATGGCAAGTCTTATATGTCATTTTTTATTTTTTACACTTTAAATTTGTGTGATAGATTTGTGTTCCCTCTGCTACTGGCTTTTGCTTATTAAAAAAAAGGATTTGATATGGAACTACTTGGATTTCACATATTATTTTATATTAAGGTAAACTTGGGCTATTCAGTATACGTGGAATAGGACAGATTTCACAGGCATTCCACCGCACTCTGCAAACAGTCCCTCTTGCTCCTCTGTGCTCTCCCATTAATGAATATTTCATGGCTCATCTCTGAAAGTTGCCAGTACATGGTCTTAGTTTGTAATCTCTCTTCAATCTTTAAACATTGATAAGTCAAAAACATTTCTAGACATCATTGTAAAAGTAATGATTTCTGGCTAAGCAATTCCGTAAGTGCTGCATGAATGTTTTTAGAAGAAGAACGCAAAAGATGTCATGCTATTGTATAAATATCTTGCTAAATGTGACACCGCTAAATTATTCAAACTTGCTTGTCTGCTTATTTTAATAAAGGCTCGATGACCTTTCAGAAGCATCTGGGAAAGTAAGAAGAAGATATTTCCCGTTCTTCTTCTCTATGTTTGTAACATTTAAGTGTATTCTTACCAACATACGACACCGACACCTCATACTGCATGCAAGATCTGATGATAAACATGTTTTATTAAATTGTCATAATACTAAGAGAACCGCACGTTTTGTTCAACATCACAACATCTCAAACTCTATATTGTAATCATTATAATCCTAATATATGAGTGTATAGAAATAAAGAGAAAAAGTGCGCTAACCAAAATAAGTAAAGGCGGATGTGAGTCCCAGAAGGCAGCAATCACGTGTTACAAACACAATTACAATGGAAAGGAGAAAAACTGCGCCAACTACAAATTATACATAGAGCAAGTATAATATCAAATATCAGAAAATAGTCCAATTGGTTTGATTAATGAACAAAACGCCTCAGATTCGGGAATCAGGAATCAAACAACACCCAGGTGCACTTTATATCCGTGGGAACCACCACCACATGGAGAGCCACTTACCAGATAATGGATAAACAACAGCAGTGCATAGAGATCCACAGCGGGATGGAACCAGGGTGAACAGAGCCACAGGTAGGTATTAAATCCTCAGATTATGGAGACCTCGGATCCATGTTTAGACAGCCAATCCATAAGTCATGCATAATAAAGGAAACCGAACCATAGTGTAATAAAGTTTGAACTCAGGTTTAATAAAAAAGTAAAAAACCTACTTACAAGCATCCATGTAAATTAGGCATGTAAAAGCAGATTCCGGCCGGCATAACAGGAGCCCTTCCTCCTAACATAGTACGCAGTGACGTCACTGCACGCCGTCCCAGATGCGTTTCGTCATATGTCTGACGTTTTCAATATATGAGTATTTGTTAAAATGTAATTTTTAATTCTTATCTCTACCAACATGTTTATTTTAGCTTTGGTTGGTATGGGGAAGAGTTAAAATTTTTATCAGATTGCCAATAATAGTCATACAACGCAACTACTAATTTGCTGAAAGTCTCCCACTGCACGTTGCACTGGGAATCTCACCTAAAGATCCTAAATCACCGGTACTTTACACCTCTTTGGATTTCTAAATTCTCCAAATCTACTTCACCAACTTGCTGGAGGAATTGCGATAAAACAGGTTCCCTCCTACACATCTGGTGGCTCTGCCCCAGAATCCTTACATTCTGAAGTTCCACTTCCTCTCATCAATCACCGACACCAAGCGTTCTCCTGAATCTGCTACAGCTCTCCTACTACTGAACTACAAACACTGGCCTAAAGTCCACCTGCCCTTTGTCATCCACTTCTTGATTGTGACCAAAAAATCTATCACCATAGGATGGAAACAACCAGACCCTTCGGAGTTTAATGTCTTTTTGATACATCTCAACACTGAGACCCAATTTGAGCTCATGTTTTCCATCACAAACTGCAAAAGCCAATGGTTTGGTGCACAGTGGTCAGCATGGCTTCACCACACATTATGTTCTGTAAATCTGTAATGGTGACCCGAGAACCCCCTAGGTACCCCTTGGGACGTCACCGTTGTTATCTCAGTTGCTCACATTACTGTTAACTCACCATTCTCTTTTAATTTTCAAGAGATGTACCCAGCAAATTGCCACTGACATTACCAGTAAAACTAATACAGTGATAATACTATATACCGTTACTGTATTAATGACAATTTTTTTTTATTGGGAATGTTTTATAGCGGAAGTAAAAAATATTGTTTCTTTATTTAAAACGTCTGTCATTTTTTGTTTATAGCGCAGAAGTAATCAAATGCCACCAAAATAAAGCTCTATTTGTGGGGAAAAAAAACACCATCAATTTTATTTGGGTGCAACGTCGCATGACTGCACAATTGACGATTGTCAGTTAAAGTGACACAGCGCTATATCAAAAAAATGGCCAGGTCAGGAAGTGGGTAAAACCTTCCGGAGCTGAAGTGGTTAAAAAATTACTGGATGCATTTTTAAATTTGCAGAATATAAATAGCTAGTAATACTTATGAGGGGACATTGCAGTTTGTCGATCCAGGGAATTACGAAATTGCCTCTGATTATCAGAGAAAAAAAATCCCTTGTTAGAGCTAATTGATATTTTTCCTTATTCTAGATCAATAACTTGGGGATCTGAGGACTCCAGACTCAGCAGGCTTGTCTTTTTTAACCTAACTATGTGGCTACGGATGTAATATTTAATTATGGTGTGCTGTTATGCCAAGAGAGAGAGATGCAGTGTACGGTAATTATAACTCATCAGAGAACTGTCCGTGGTCCTGAAACACTTTTAAAGCATTATTCAACCCAAAACCAGAACTGTGATATTACCAAAAGTATTGGGCACTTCATGCTTCCCTCTGCTGACCAGCTTTATGGAGATGCTGATTTCATTTTCCAGCAGGTCTTGGCACCTACCCACACTGCCAAAAGTACCAATACCTGGTTTAATGATCATGGTATCACTGTATTTGATTGGCCAGCAAACTCGCCTGACCTAAACCCCATAGGGAATCTGTGTGGTATTGTCAAGAGGAAGATGAGAGACACCAGACCCAACAATGCAGATGAGCTAAAGGCCATTTTTAAAGCAACCTGGGCTTGCATAACACCTGCAGTGCCACAGGCTGATCACCTCCACACCGCATTGATGCAGTAATTGCAAAAGGAGCCCTGACCAAGTATTGGGTAACTACTATACTGTCCATGGACCTACTTTTCAGTAAGCCAACATTTCTGTAATCATTTTTTTTTTTATTATTCTAATTTTCTGTAATATTTTACTTTTCTTAGATACATAATTTGTTTTTTTTACTAGATTTAAGCCATAATCATCAACATTAAAATAAATAAATGCTTGAAATATATCACTCTGTGTGTAACACATCTATATAAAATATACAAGTTTCACTTTTTAAATAGAATTTCTGAAATAAATTAACTTTTTAATGATTTTCAATTTTTTTTTTAGATGTACCTGCAATAGTGGAAACAGCAGAGTAACTAGATATCACAGAAGAAAGTAACAGTGACAAATTTGTAGCAACACCGGGCTCACATTCAATGTACAAAATCTGAAATAGTAATCGTAAGAAAGGCACCAATATAAGATCAGGTATTGAGCCCAAAAATCAATGGTTTCCACATGACAGAGATTGTTCATATTTGTAAGTAATCTTCATTAAAGAGATAACATGAGAAAGGTTAGGAGCTAGACCTTTCCTCCAATGTCTGGCTATAACTGACTTGGCTGCTAGAAGAATGTGTGTGGCTACTTCTCTGTAGGCAGGAAGGAATTTTTCAATTCCAAGCTTAGGAATGGCTAGGTCTAGATCAGGTAGAATACCAGTAACTGTAGATATAAGCTGGAATACTTGGTTCCAAAAACTTGTGAGACTGTCTCAATGAACTGCTCAGGGAGGCTCTGGGCACTTGCCGCAAGAACAGAGACATCCAGGCTTTAGTGCTGAGCCCTATAGGCACTTGCCCATCAGTATAGCCTAAGCAGTCACACTCCAGCATACCAGAGCAGGTTCGCTGGTTATTTTTCTGCAATTCCAGAATACCAGAAAATGTTTGTTGGATCTCCGGCCATCGACCTATCAGAGGACCCTTCCCCACAGTCTAACTGGAGGCGTGAGTAGCATATCCAATTAGTCCCTGTAGGGGGAGCTTTGATAAGAGGGATACAATTAGATGGAAGTATACAGAACTTGAAAACCCCTATATATATATATATATATATATACTGGAGGGTTAATTGGATCATGTGTAAATTGTCCCTAGTGTATAAATGTGAGTTAGAGAGCTAAAAATGTAAGTTCTGTGAGGAGGGACTGATGTGAAGGTACAATATATAGAGAGCTGTGAAAATCACAGGTAAAATATAAGAACCTGTATTAAATAATAATATATATATATATATATATATATATATATATATATATATATATATATATATATATATATATATATATATATATATATATATATGTATATATTTCTGTATGAAAGATGTATTTACGGTGAAATATAATCCAGCCGAATGCCAGCAAATGGAAAACACAGAAAGCATGAAGACATAAGTAAACGATAAACCAACTGACAAAAGGGCTAATTAGCATTCTAACAAGGTAACAAAAATCTGACTAACACACTAACTGTAATACAATATATATAGTCAAAAGGGAGGCACAAATCAACAGAGTAAATTGGAGGTGCAAGAAGCAATCAGGTAGGGGGGAACCAGTACTGAAATTAGGAGCAAGGGGAGAAAATGAGGGGCAGCAGGGTACAGGGTACATGACGCAGGGCAAAAGTAAGACCAGGCAGAAATTAGACTCAGTCAGGATATCTCAGCAAGCATTAATCTGGCTACCAGGTAAAACACTGAAGCAAAAAGTAAATTTAGAGAAAGGAAAAAATACCCTTCCAGCAGCCAGCATCAGGTAGAGACTGATTACTGGGATCTGCTGGCTGTTGGGAGATATCCACTGGTGGACACCAGAGGTACAATCTTCCGCTCTGGGAACCACAGTGCCACCAGAAGGTGATCCAAGTCCTGAGACCAGCACCAGAGCGGTGGCGTGGAGCCAGGTAAATTATTACAGATGTGGGGGGGGGGGGGTAGTGTTGGAACAGATAGTGGGGCATTCTTTACTCTAATGGACAGAATGTGTTAGGGTAAAAGAAAACGTAAACTTTAGAACTACTTTAAGCTCAATCTTTACATGTGTGGCCAACTTTACTAGAAGTCAATTTAAAATGTGTTCAACCAAGACTACCCTGTTCTTCAGGGTGACAAAGCTGCTGTGCAATTTTGTTGCCGAGAAAATTGTGTTTTCCCCACTCGCTCTTACAGGATCAACAGATAATAAAACTATGTTACAGGGGGTATTAAAGCTGTCCAAACACAATGTGAATTTTGGCCAGTTCCTAATGTACCATCTGAAATCTGGAACAAGCTAAAGGTCCAGCATTTAGAGGAATGCCCCAAACAAGCAACATTTAATCAGATAGAACTGGGAGTCCAATCCTTCTGGACTTCACTCCACTGAACGAGTTGAGGTGAATCTCCTTAATGCACATAAAAGCAGCAATCAACATCTGAAAGAGATTTTAACCTCCCTTCTACTAAAAGCAACGGTTTGGAAGGTGCTGTATGGGTTTCTGTGAAAGAACTTTCTCATTTGCTATGCTTGGTATGACGGGAAGTGAAGTAACATCTCCCCAACAAGCACACAAACAACAATATAAACTTTTGTAGCTCCTTTTCCTTGTGCAATCTGAAGTTCCACTTTAAGATAATAACAAAAGAATAATAATAATTTACTGTTTCTTTGGCCTTACCACAATAGATAGCTATTTGTATCAGAAGACATAGTATCTGGTGTCGAGACAGGTGACATTAAAATCAGTTTTATGCTTGAGATTCCCATATGTCGTGTTTCTGAGTCATTCCAAATATTGAAATGAATAAGAAAGCTAATTTTAGATTAACTGCCATGCAATGACAAATCTAGTACACGTTCATTTAATAACCGTGAACACAAACCAGACAGAAGCTGTTATAAAAGTTCAATCTGTCTTACTAAAGTTCACTGGAAATTTGTGAAAGAGAGCAATATGTTTGGAACATTTTTACATTGGAAACAAAAGTAAATCTTGATATTAGTGATGTCCAGATTGTGTGGTAATCTAATATACTCACTTTGGTTATGGTTTGAAAAGTTAGCAAGTGACAGCCAGCTGAAATATACCGATATAAATAACAATTTTTAAGACTTCTACCAGAGAAGGTTCTACACTTCCCCCCCCCCTGTGCCTAAACATTTAGTGAAAAGATTCTCCTTCAGGGTATGTGTCTGACTAGTGTTGGGCAAATGATTCAGTTTGGGCTGAACAGTGAATTTTGCACCCTGACTGGGCAAAGCTTTTCCCAATCAGGGAGCAGTATAAGCTGGTTGTTAAGGAGCAGGGCCAGGAAGCCGTCCGCAGCAGCCATAACAAACAATGAGTCATCAGCAGTCAATGGGCTTCCCTGCTGAAAGTAGAAGTAGAAAAAAGTAGAAAAAAAATGTAACGGTAAAAAAAAATATGTGTTTTTTTTAAATGGCATGGGTTCCCCTCAGAATCCATACCAGACACTTATCAGAGCATGGAGCCTGGCAGGTCAAGAAAGGGGGGATGAGTGAGCGCCCCCCTCCTGAACCATACCAGGCCACATGCTCTCAAATGAGGGGTGGGCGCATGGGGTAGGGAGGGCTCTGCCCCAAAGCACCTGGTCCCTATGTTGGTGGGGACATCTCCACAAACATGGCCAGTGGCTGTGGGAGTCTGCAGGCAGGCGGCTTATCAGAAAACTCAAGGACACAGCTTGGGGGGCTCCAGCATTTTGTGACTGGGGTTTCAGTCCTCCCTGGGTTTAGTAATCCCAGCTCAGGGTCCAGAAACTTCAAACAGACTTGGGTGGGATAAAGTCTTCAATCCTGTGTCCAGGTCTTACTGGAGACATGCAGGTTGTGTAAGGTGCAGGTGTACACACTAGGCATAAGTGAGACCAAGCTCAGGGCTCCCATCAGGAGGAAGCAAACTCCCATTAGGAGAGTTTATCTACTCAGAAGACAGCTCTCCATGTTGTAGGAGATATTCTTTACCCACAGGGCTGAGAGAGTTGGGACAGCCAAGCATGTCTGGAGGTCTGGGAGACCTCTAGAACTAGAGACGAGCCCAGGGGACTGAAGAAATCTGGAGATCTCAGAGTAATGAGATAGCCTGGGGTTCCAGGAGATCCCCTACCGAAAAGCCAGGGAGTGGGCCTGTGCAGCCGGGTGTTGCAGCTACAGATTAAGTGAGCTAGGAGAGCCCACAGAGCCAGGCTATCTGGGTAAGATAGTCAGAGCGACCAAGGAAAAGAGCAGAGATGCAGATGTAGAGATAGGTGGCTTGGAATTTTCTGTTACCTGTTGTGATTATGGGAACCCCTGAATGGGCAACTTTTGTGAACTTTATTTTAATTCTGTTTAATAAAAGTGCACTGACCACAATTCAGACTGGGGTGGACACACTGACATTTGCTTCTACCATACCACTGAACAGACTTCCCCAATATAACAATTGGTTTAAAAAAATGAAATAATATCTAGGATTAAATGTGCAAATGTACTGTATATCATAAACAATTGCCATTTATTTTTTTAAAGAAAATACTTCTTTCACTTTTTTTTTCTAACTTCTCAGTGCTGCTAGACTACTGCAGCCACTTCCTGTCTACATGTGCATATTCTATTGGCAGGTGCATGTTTGCTGTTGCTTAAGGTGGGCTTCCTGATTGTGACAATGGCGAAACATATCTACATATTGACAGTCCACTTTACCAAGTTTCCGTGTGACAGCCTGGCTGCTAGGTTAGTGAGAGAGGCCTATCCAGGTGCACAGTACCTACTCTGGCTAGAGGGGCGACAAAATCTATGCTGCTGGAAGCAGGAGTGTTTCCGAACAAAAGTTGTACACCTGAACCTGTTACCTATTACCCTTTCCACCTCTTCAACTACTACTTGTATTCTTCTACCACATTTGGGAAATAAAGCAAAGAAAATGAAGCCTAAAGTGTGGACATTGAAGTTTTTCTCAACTCTCATCTGATACCCTAGACGGCGAGGAAATAGAGGTAACATTCCACCCCAAACAATCCTTCGGGGGTAGTGTTACATTTTCATTTACAGACTGTTTTGTTAATACAGTTTCCATTAAATCAACTCTCTCACTATAGTACATATTTAAACAAAGCCATACCTGTAAAAGTCTGTAAATGTTCATCTTTCCTGCTCTCTGTTAAATTCTACAGGGAGATCAACATTTTCAGAAGTGACGATGTCCTGGGTCCACCACAACTCTCATGGGTTCCTCCTGCTTACCTCCTTGTAACTATTTTCTCCTGTAATGAAATGGAGGGCAACAGAAGGAACCAGTGAGAGTTGCAAGAGACTCCAGAGATCTTCACTTCTGAGACTGTTGGTTTTTCCTGTGGACTTCAACAAAAAATTGTCACAATCGGGACAGTATTTCAGGCAACTGGAAAGCTACAATAAGTATTTATAGACTCCTTTACAGGTGAGTCTTCATTTAAAAGCTACAGCCCTGCACAGAAACTTTTTGAAAAACCAACAAATGTTGTCTGTATTGGATTCCAAAGTATTAATTAAGGATACAAATGAAGCACACATTAACCCCAAACTAGTTAGACTGTCTAGCTGAGATACTTCTATTAAGAACTTAATAGCAGAACCTTTAAGAGAAGTCATTTGCGTTTTTTTTCTTTGGAGACAGCGTGTTTTAATTGTGAGCAAGCTCATATTAAAAAATAATTGTCCCTTTTTATTTGCCTTTTTATTTGCCTGTTTTGAAAGCTGTGTTATGTTTACTGAGTAAATACTTTTAGAAAAACACTGTCTTACAATAATATATTCATTTAAATGCATTTCTAAAGTCATTTTATGATTGTGTATCTTCGAGAAAGTTTGTTTAAACAGAATGAAAATTCCCTCTTAGGCCCATTTCTCACTGGGTCGGGCAGGTGCGGTGGCGGTATAGCAGCGTGATTTGTAGCCCGCTATACAGTCATATTTACCACGATATTCAGCCACTATCGGTGCAGGTTTTAACCCCTGCTAGTGGCCGAAAAAGGGTTAATACCGCCCCCAAACTGCAGCTGTAGCGCGGTTTGCGAGCGGTATTACCGCGGTGTCCCATTGTTTTCAATACCGCTCCAAAGATGCTGCTTGCAGGAGATTTGTTTGAGAATGCTGGGGCAGGATTATTTCAGGCGTTATTTATGCGCTATTTTTAGCGCTAAAATGCCTGAAATACGCCTCAGTGTGAAAGGGGCCTTAGACAGCTGTTATTAGAACAGGTGTCCCCTTTGGAAAAAATACATTTACCTCTGGTCAAGGTAGGGAGTTAAGGAACATTTCTTGAGTAGGAGTCTGAACCTTTATAGGAGCACATAGATCTGAGTGAATTACGGTAAGTTCAGGAGTTGTCAGGCTTGGCTGTAACTATATTTCCTTGTAATTTTTTCTCTTTGTGGTACACTTCCTTGACTGCATTGGGTGTTTTTTAAATGCTGATCTGCAGTAGAAATTAGTTTAAGGGCTCTGTGTTAAACCCAACATGGATGCTTGGATCTGAGGCTCTGCTCACCAGACCGGGCACAAGCAGCATTCTGGAACGATCCATGGTGCACCACCAAGCCCAGCAGGTGTCGGATCATCCCCAGCACAGTGGCACCATGTCGGCAAAGAGGAAAAAGGACATGGCACCACAGAAACTCAACACCTTATGTTTAAGCCCGCTGACTGGTACAGGCAAGATGGCGCGAATCCTGAGGCCTCCACAGCCATCTCTGGTGCTCTCCAGGCATCTCAGCCTGCTGCAGCCACGAACCTGCAAGACAGCTCCACAGAGGTTCAAGTTACAGGCACCAGCTCCTCTGCTTCTCCCCCTGGCACTCTAATCACCAGCAGCCCAGCCAAAGTGAGGATGCAAATAGATTCTCAAGCTCTCTCTCATGCAGCAATTCAAACAGGATATCTCATGCCTAGGGGGCAGAGTGTTTCACATGGAAATGAAAATGGGGTACTGTGCATCTATTGTTAATGATCACATTGTTGTTCCCAATCCTCATATTGAAGTACTTAGATGGATCAAATATAAGATGGCGGACCTAGAAGATAGGTCTCGCTGAAACAATGTAAAACTCAGTTGGTTAGCCGAAGATGTACAGGCACATGGATTATCTCCTTTTGTCAGAGGCCTTATCAAAGCACTTTTACCTGAGTTCAAAAACGTTGAGCTTGTCATTTATAGCATCCACAGGCTACCTAAACCCCTACATCTACCTGACTCAACACCCAGGGATGTTATCCTGCAAATCCATTTTTATTCATGTCAAAAACAAACTCATGCAAAAAGCACACACCATTGGAACTTTGTCTGAACCCTACACTCACCTTCAGCCGTTTGTCACAGCACACAGTACAATGCCGCAGACAACTAAACACAATAACAAATTCCTTGTGTAACCATAAGATCCCATACCAGTGGGCCAATTCTGCAAAATTAATGGTAAAATTCTAAGTCTCCAAACATATAATCTCATCTTTCCAGGCAGAATTACATTTACACTCATGGGGTATAATGTCAGAGCTCCCTGCATCTACGTCTGCACATCTGAAAATAGGAATACAGGCCTAGGCCATGCTGATTCAGCGCCATGAAATGCATTATGCTACATTGCCCCATTACATCAGTCATCTGCTTTATTAAGCTCATTGCCCCTTATTTATTTCCTGCGCACTAGAAGGGCCTGCTTTATAGGAAGTATTTCAAGCTGTTAAGCTTTTTCGGTTTAACGTTTTTCGTTTTTTGTCTTTCTTTTTTACTTTATTGTCATCTTCTGACAACCTTATCAACCACCAACAATATGCTCATTAAATACTTGAGGCACTCTTCCCAAATAGAAGCTCCAACTTGTGGGGTTCCACTCCACAACTCACTTTACAGACATAATCTGGCTTACGTTCAGGAAGTACCTTTTTTTTCTACATTCTTTAAGCTCTGAGGGTCCTATCACTCCCTCTAACATTTGCTGACTAGATCGACCACCATGACCATCAAGTTTTTATGTATTCACACTAATAGTCTTAACCACCTAGGCAAAAGATCCTCACTCCAAGGGAACAGCCATCTGGTGGAACTACAATCCCACAATCCCTTTGGATGATGTCAGTTTAATAACACTGGGCACTAGAGGGATAATATGATAAACAGATAGGGCAGGGAATAGTGGTTCGTTGCAATCATGGTCCATTTTGCTACATATTTTTCTGGAACCTACTTTTAAATAACAATGGGCAAGAAAGGCCCTTAAAAAGAAGAAAAGTGAGTGCCGATCTCCATAAAAGCTCTACATTTGATGCTAGTTCTCACAGCATGCAACAACACCATTCATTCCTATGGAACCTCCATACTCATGCTAGTCTCCAGCCATTTAGCGGAATATGGCTCTCACTATAGCTGGGTCTACAGCGTACATGTGCAGTAAGAAGAAGACACAGGTGGAATGTTTTCACAACAACGATTGTGCGGTGCTATGCAAGGACAATCAACTACGATTGCTAGAAGGGAACAAAGGAGTATTAAACCCAAAAGCAATTATTTATATTGTTGCAGAGTACCAATTATTTGATGTGATGGGTGCATTTGTTTGCTTTTTTTTTCCATCTAGTGTTTCAGCCAGTAAGTCTGTTGCTTTTCAAAAGAACAAGTTCTCTTGCAGTTACAGGAATAAGACAAACCATTGAACACTAGCATTGGTGCTTAAAATAATCTGCTTTTATTTATGTAGCATTACCCCCGGGGGAGCTGCTGGTTGTTTTGGGTGGCGTTTACCTCGTTGCTCTTCCGAATTCCTAGGGGTGAGTATCACTCAAACATTTGTAGGATAAAGTCTCTGCCACAGACCCTCCTGAATGGACTTCAGGGAGTCACTTCTGCCACAGGCCCTCTCTGGTTGCAGTTACGGAGGTAATCCTCCTTAGGTGAATTACACCTGGATGTCCTTCCTAATGTCGCCCAGGTACCGACTGACAGGTGATCAATCCTTCAGTGTCCGGCTACCTTGATCCTCGGTGGTTTGTCGAAATCCTTTGGGATCGCAAGCCTCTCATTGGTGCTCCTCAGACGGACTCCCCACCGAACAGCAATACCGCTTGGGATCCTCAAAGGTGGGAACCCAGTCACACACTGGGTCCCCCTCGCTGCTCAGATGTTCCGGGCCAACATGGCCCCGGAACCAGGAACACCACTTGGCACACACGCCCCGGCCAGGTAGGCCATAACACCGAGGCGCCGTGATGTGGCCACCCTAAAGTTGAGTGCCACACTGGACTAAGAAGACACAGAACCAATGGCGTCTGCCCCATAAATACCCTCTCCCAGCATGCACAGCGAGGCCCAACCCTCCTGATTGGCTGCTGGGGAATAGCACCCAAACCTTGACTCCACTGCTTCCATCTACCGCCCAGGGGTGGGAAGAACACCCCAGCACAACAGAATGAGCCCACAGCACAGTCAAGCTGAGACAGAGACCCTGTTTTGAACATAACAATTTGGATCAGAGTTTAACTACACTCTGATCTACATCTAAATTTAAATAGCAGCGGTACCAAATTAACCTACATTTATATAAAAACTTTATATCAAAAGGAAAATGTGCTGTAACTGCTTAGTAAAGTGTTAGCTGAAGTTTGGCTTCAATGTGTTAGTTGATCTAAATCTACTAGTACATCTAAAACTCCACTCCCTCCAGACTAAAAAATGCTGTTGTCCAAAGGGACCCCCTGTGCTCCTTCATTCAGAGTAGGGGCACTCTAATACAGGAGGTGTGTTACTGGCCAAAACATCAGGTGAAAACAGAAGGGAAAAAAAAGAAAGAAAAAAGAAAACTAATTCCATCCACCACATCTAATGATTGGTATGTTGCAATATGTTACATTTTTTACATTTTTTGGTTGGGGTTTAATATCGCTTTAAAGAGAAACTCCATTTTCTCCCCGGGGTGATCTATGTACATTACAAGGATTTTAAGAAACTGTTATGCAGATTCCTACCTTTTGTTATTCTGAAGAAATCATGCATAGTTTCTCTGTGCCCCGGTGTCTAGTGGGTCTAATGGGAGTGGTTTCACAATTATCAACCAGCTGCTGCACCTGCAGGACTCTGAGGATAACTACAGGGTTTGCATCTCTTTAGATGTGATTTCCTATTGGGAGTATCTCACCAAAAATTACATTTTTGTTGCAGGGGATACCAAAAATCTGACTTAGTGCAGACTTCTGGGAAAATCAGTGAGCCAATCACACAAGCAAGAAATTATGTTTCTGGGGGGCATTCTGTACACATTCTGTGTCCAGATCACCTACTGGTAGCCATATTGCCTTGCATTTTACAGAAAATTACAGCGGTTGCAGTTTGAAAAGGAAAACTATTTTTTAATAACATTTAATTACAATATGACTTTTGTTGCAATTGTATACGCTATATATATATATATATATATATATATATATATATATATATATATATATATTTTTTTTGCTATTTTATTTTCCCACGAAAGTGAAGTTACCCTTTAAGTATTATTTCAGGTAGGCCACACTCAGAAGATGGAGGGGTGGGAGGGCTTCTTAACCACTTAAGGACCGCCTCCTGCACATATACGTCGGCAGAATGGCACGGCTGGGCACAAGCACGTATATGTACGTCCTCTTTAAGTGCCCAGCCACGGCTCGCGGTCGCGCACACGTGGGGTGCACCTGCGACCAGGTCCGAAGCTACGTGACCATGGCTGCGGGATCCGCGGACCTGATCGCCGCTGGAGTCCCGCGATTAGTCCTCGGAGCTGAAGAACGACGAGAGCTGTGTGTAAACATACCTTCCCCGTTCTTCACTGTGGCGCTGTTATTGATCTGTGTTCCCTGATATAGGGAAGCACGGTCAATGACGTCACACGTCCAGCCCCGCCCCCTACAGTTAGAAACACATATGAGGTCACACTTAACTCCTTCAGCGCCCCCTAGTGGTTAACTCCCAAACTGCAATTGTCATTTTCACAGTAAACAATGCATTTGTATAGCATTTTTTGCTGTGAAAATTACAATTGTCCCAAAAATGTGTCAAAATTGTCTGATGTGCCCACCATAATGTCGTGGTCACGTAAAAATCACTGCCATTAGTAGTAAAAAAAAAATTAATAATAAAAATGCAATAAAACGATCCCCTATTTTGTAAACACTATACATTTTGCGCAAACCAATCGATAAACACTTATTGCGATTTTTTTTACCAAAAATATGTAGAAGAATACGTATCGGCCTAAACTGAGGAAAAAAATATATATATATTTTTGGGGGATATTTATTATAGCAAAAAGGAAAAATTATTGATTTTTTTTCAAAATTGTCGCTCTATTTTTGTTTATAGCACAAAAAATAAAAACAGCAGAGATGATCAAATACCACCAAAAGAAAGCTCTACTTGTGGGAAAAAAAGGATGCCAATTTTGTTTATGAGCCATGTCGCACGACCGCGCAATTGTCAGTTAAATCGACGCAGTGCCGAATCGCAAAAACTGG
The DNA here is from genome assembly GCF_905171775.1 of Rana temporaria. Classification (NCBI taxonomy): domain Eukaryota; kingdom Metazoa; phylum Chordata; class Amphibia; order Anura; family Ranidae; genus Rana; species Rana temporaria. Next base: position 136,944,646 of record NC_053499.1, on the reverse strand, counting down.
CCAGGTCCTTTACCTGCATTTTGGTCCGGGTCTTAAATGGTTAAAGGACAGCTTCACCAAAGATAACATTGTCCTTTAAGCACAGTGGTAATATTTCTTGGATAGAATTTGCACTTCACTGGTTTTATTGGAGTTGATATTCAAAGCTTTAAACATGCAAGATTGTCGTTATACTATTTGTCATAGAAACCGGGAATGGTTTATTTTACTATAGCAGCAGAATGTCATCTAATACTTTGCTGAATCTTTAGAAAGATCTATTTTGCCACAAAAAGAGAATGTCATCTAATGCTTTTTTCCGAGAATATCTAACATAATAGTAAAACGTCCACCCACATTACAGGTAATATAGATATTCATACTCTTCTTTAGTAATCAGAATGTTGATGTTGTTAGTTGGGCAATAACTTTAATTGTATTTCAGCAAGCAGAAGGCAATTAAAAAACAAATTATCTAGAAGGAACATGTCTTGTACAGACTATTTGCCCTGAAGCCAAGCCAAGAGTGAATTCATCTCTTTGCATTCTAATGTAAAGATGAATGCGCACAGCAAGGCTCATTATACGGACAATCTCAACAAAAGAACTTCAGTGGAATACAATTCTCAGTGTTGCGCGCTGTACTAAATACTTCATCTTCTATCAGTTTGCAGCAGGAAAACATACAGAATATGCTTTTCAATTGAAATTCTGACTGGGTGGACAAAGCCCTTATGGAATCTGCAGAGTTTAAAATAGATGCTTAGACCTGGAAGATATGGTATAATAGAATGCTGTCATGTTATGTTCCCAAGGCAGCCTTAAAGTGGAACTTAATTGCCAGATTAACCACTTAAGACCCGGACCATTATGCAGGTAAAGTACCTGGCTTTAACTGACAATTGTGCGGTCGTGCTACGTGGCTCCCAAACAAAATTTGCGTTTTTTTTCCCCAAATAGAGCTTTCTTTTGGTGGTATTTGATCACCTCTGTGGTTTATATTTTTTGCGCTATAAACAAAAATAGAGCGACAATTTAGAAAAAAAATTCAATATTTTTAACTTTTTGCTATAAAATATATCCCCCCAAAAAATATATAAATATACAAAATTCCCTTAGTTTAGGCCGGTACGTATTCTACCTATTTTTGGTAAAAAATAAGCGTTTATTGATTGGTTTGCGCAAAAGTTCTAGCGTTTACAAAATAAAGGGATAGTTTCATGGCATTTTTATTAATATTTTTTTTTTACTAGTAATGGCGCCGATCAGCAATTTTTTTCATGACTGCGACATTATGGCGGACACATCGGACACGTTTGACACATTTTTGGGGCCATTGTCTTTTTCACAGTGAAAAGTGCGATAAAAATGCATTGATTACTGTGAAAATGACAATGGCAGTGAAGGGGTTAACCACGAGGGGGTGCTAAAGGGGTTAAGTTTGCCCTGATTTGTTTTTCTTACTGTAGGGGGGCGTGGCTGGACGTGTGACGTCACTGATCGTCGTTCCCTATGACAGGGAACAGACGATCAGTGACAAGCCGTAGAAAAGAACGGAGAAGGTTTGTTTACACTCACCTCTCCCCGTTCTTCAGCTCCTGTGACCTGATCGTGGGACACCGGCGGCAATCGGGTCCCGTGGGCGCGGTCACGGAGCTTCTGACCGGGTCCCGAGCGCTCTGCCGGCGGCGAGCGCATGACCCAAGGCTGGGCACTTAAAGGACAACGTACCTGTACGTCCGTGTGCCCAGCCGTGCCATTCTGCCGATGTATATATCGGCGTTAGGCGGTCCTCAAGTGGTTAAAGATACAATCTTGGGCCCCACAGAAGTGTTTTACCATGATGTGTGTACAGTGACTTACCTGTTAGTACCTCTGCCTTGCAGAACTGGGATCTTCGGGTTGAATTCTGGCAAGGACACGATCTACATGGAATTTGTTCTCCATGTGCTTGTGTGGGTTTTCTATGGGTGCTCTGCTTTCCTTCTGCACACAAAAAACATGCTGGTAGGTTAGATGATATACAGCAAATATTGTGCACATGGGTCACCTAGTCCTGGCACAAAATTGTGACAAGACTGTCCCTGTCCGTATGCCTGCGGGGGTTTCCTTCTACACACCAAAAACATGCTGGTATGTTAATTGGCTCCTGTTAAAATTGGACCTAGTATATATGCAAGTGAGATAGGGACCTTGAATTGTAGGCTTCTTCAGGACAGGGACTCATGTAAAGTGCTGAAATAACAATGCCTAGCATATTTGCACGTTATTATAGTCTGTGTTCCCCTCCATCTCTGGTGCTTCCAATGACAGCTGATTCCATGATGTAAACAAAGGATCAGTAATCTTCTTTTATTTCTCCTCACGCTGACAGTGTGAGGAGAAAAATAAAGCCGATCACCGGCTTGTGTACAAGGGACATTGTTTCCGAAGAGGGAGAGGCAATTCTGCCTCATCTGTGCCCACCTGCCAGTGCCACCTGCCAGTGCCCACAGTGCCACCTATAAATGCCCACAAGTGCCACCTATCAATGCCCACCAGTGGTGCCAATCAGTGCCTCATCAGTGCCACCTAGTAATGCTTCCTATCAGTGTAACCTACCAGTGCTGATTGGTGCCCATCACTGCCACCCATCAGTGCCCATCACTGCCACCCATCAGTGCCACCTATCAGTGCCACCTATCAATGCCACCTATTAGTGCCACTTCTCAGTGCCCACTAGTGCCACCTATCAATGCCCTTCAGTGCCACCCATCAGTGCCACCTCTTAGTGTCACCTCTCAGTGCCCACCAGTGCTGCCTATCAGTGCCCAACAGTGCCACCTATCAATGCCACCTATTAGTGACACTTCTCAGTGCCCACTAGTGCCACCTATCAATGCCCTTCAGTGCCACCCATCAGTGCCACCTCTTAGTGTCACCTCTCAGTGCCCACCAGTGCTGCCTATCAGTGCCCAACAGTGCCACCTATCAATGCCACCTATTAGTGACACTTCTCAGTGCCTCTAGCGCCACCTATCAATGTCCTTCAGTGCCACCTCTCAGTGCCACCTCTCAGTGCCGCCTATCAGTGCCCACCAGTGCCGCCTTATTGGTGTCCATCAATGCAGCCCATCTGTGTCCATCAATGCCGCCCGTAGGTGTCCATCAGTGCAGCCCATCAGTGCCCATCAGTGCAGCCTCATCAGCATACATCAATGAAGGAGAAAAATTACCTGTTTGCAAAATGTAATAACAAAATATAAAAATATATATATATTTTTTAAATCAGGCTTTTAATTTTTTTTAACAAAAAATAAAAACCGCAGAGGTGATCAAATACCACCAAAAGAAAGCTCTCTTTGTGGGGAAAAAATATATAAAAATTAAATTGGGTACAGTGTTGTATGACCGTGCAATTGTCATTCAAAGTGCGACTGAAAACTGAAAATTGGTCTGGGGACTATGTAAATTTTTATATTTATTCCCTATTAATTTGGTAATAACTTTTGTATTACTTAAAATAGCATATTGTTTGTTAGGGGAACAATCTAGGCTTTCTTTTGGTGTTTTTTTTCTTCCATGATGTATTGTATTTTGTCTTAAAGTGGAGGTTCACCCAAAAATCTTTTTTTTTAACATTAGATTGAGGCTCATTTTGTCTAGGGGAATCGGGTGTTTTTTTTACAATCGAAGCAGTACTTACCGCTTTAGAGAGCGATCTTCTCCGCCGCTTTCGGGTATGGGCTGCGGGACTGGGCGTTCCTATTTGATTGACAGGCTTCCGACAGGCTTCCGATGGTCGCATACATCGCGTCACGATTTTCTGAAAGTAGACGAATGTCGGTGCGCAGTCGCCGTATAGAGCCGCACCGACGTTCGGCTTCTTTCGACTACTCGTGACGCAATGTATGCGACCGTCGGAAGCCTGTCAATCAAATAGGAATGCCCAGTCCCGAAGACCATACCCGGAAGTGGCGGAGAAGATCGCTCTCTAAAACGGTAAGTACTTCTTAGATTTTAAAAAAAATACCCGATTCCCCTTGACAAAATGAGCATCAATCTAATGTTAAAAAAAAAAAAATTCGGGTGAACTCCCACTTTAAAAACAAAAGCAAGTAGTAAATAAAATTACTTTTTTTCCCCAGTTGTTATCAATATTTGGTTTAAAATAACAAATTTGATTGTAGATACCAAGTGTAAATTGTGTTCTGTGACTTGTCCCACTTGACCAACTCTAGGTTCCAATGAGGCAGACCTGTACCCAGTGGGAATATATATGCACATAGGCTTCAGCAGGGTTAACATGCTTGAGCTGAAATATGTGGCCATTTATCGGTGTTAGAACAATGACTGAGAGCACATACAGACAATAAGAGATTATAATGAGACAAGACTCAAAACCCAATACTGCATGAAGTGTGAAGTTAGATCACAGTAAATCAATGGGCTAGTCAGTAACCTTTAACAGAAGTTTGATTTAGAAATATCAATTGAAGCTGCTGTTTAGTGAGAGCCAGAAATGTAACATCTATCCAGAAAATTTGATAGCTTCAGAATGTAGGAATTAGCGTGAAGACATAGGGCAGACAGAATGAACACATTGGCAAAAGTTTCAAAAGTCTCCATCCAAAGAATCTTATTTCCGATATAACAATTTGTGTGAGATGAAGAGAAGTTGGAAAGGGAAAGGGATTTAGCAGCAAAAAAATGCTCTAAGATTATCTTTAAAATGTATAGAAGGAACATCGAGTATTTAGGGTCCCTATTCTTTATAGGCTTAGGCCTCGTACACACGACCGAGTTTCTCGGCAAAAACCAGCAAGAAATTTGCTGTTTTTTTTTTTTTTTGCAGAGGAAACCGTGTGTACACTTTTCGACAGGGAAACTGTCGAAGGATCTCGTCGAGCCAAAAAGAGAACATGTCTTCTTTTTCCTCGACGGGAATGGGGAAATTTGGCTCGCCGAGATCCTCGACAGCCTAACAAGGAACTCGACAAGCAAAACGATGTGTTTCGCCCGTCGAGTTTCTCGGTCGTGTGGACGAGGCCTTACTGTACTAGGATATGCCAAGTGCAACAACTGCATCATTAATGGTAATCTTCATTGTGCCTAGTAAACCAAAATATAGGACCTGATGCTGATTTTGACAATGGCTGGTGCCCTTCTTTCTTTTTCCTTCTTACATCAACATAGTTAAAGTGGAGGTTCACCCTAAATATTAACTTAATATTTTTCTCCTGTGTCAATGTTTACCTTGATTCTGCTGCCTTGAATGTGGCTTCCGGGTCTTGTTCCCCACGGGAGTGGGCGTGTCGTTCGATTTCCCCGACGGCCCAGTGTCTTGTGGGTGCTGTGCGCAATATCTCCTGGGAGTGATGTGTCGAGACTCCCAGGAGATGATCTTCACCGTATCCCGGAAGAATTTGCTTGTGGGCTTCAGAGTGCCCACAAGCAAGATGGACCCCGCCCAGCAAAGGATTTCTTCATCAATTTACTGTAGTCCAATATTTATTCTTCTACATAAGTTTGGTAAAAAAATTCCAAATAAGCGTATATATAGATTGGTTTGTGCAAAATGTATAGCGTTATAGCGTCTACAAACTATAGGATAGATTTAGGGACATTTTAAAATGTATTTTGTTATTTATTTACTGGTGTGCCAATGTAAACAAAGCACACCGCTGATTTGTCAGGGAGAAAAAGTGAGAGATCTTGTTTCTGCTAAGCTGAATCAGATCTCTCTTTTGCTCCAGAGAATCCACTCCCCACAATTAGAAACACCTCCCAGGGAACACATTTAACCCCTTGATTGCCCCCTTGTGTTAACTCCTTCCCTGCCAGTGTCATTTATACAGGGATCAGTGTATAAATGTAACCATCTACTCCGAAAACAGCCAGTCAAAAGTCACCAACTCCTTCAATTGTCCTCACACCAGCCACTCTGGAATTTTAAGGGTCTCTATTCTAAAAGAAGACATCATGGTAAAACTGTGTAGTATCCAATACTTTATGCACCTTATCCAAGAAAACACTCCTTCTGCAATCAGTCATAAGCTGCAAGCTACCCACCTCTTGGCTGCCAGGCATAAGGTGCATGCTCCCTTTGCTGTTGATATACCCAATCCTTTAGCTCAGTGGTCATCAACCCTGTCCTCAGGGCCCACTAACAGGCCAGGTTTGCAAGATAACTGAAATACATCACAGGTGATATCATTTGCTGCTCAGTGATTGCAGTATTCTAGTCTGCATCTCCCCAAGGTAATACAGAAAACCTGGCCTGTTAGTGGGCCCTGAGGACAGGGTTGAAGGCCACTGCTTTAGCTGTCACTCAGAAGCTAACCAAACATAACTAGTTGCTTTAGATTACTCCAACCTGCAATTTCAAAAGAAAGTAGCCAATGGGGTTGATTTACTAAAACTGGAGAGTACAAAATCGGGTGCAGCTCTGCATAGAAACCAATCAGCCTCCAGGTTTTTATGTCAAAGCTTATCTGAACAAGCTGATTGGCTACCATTTACAGCTGCACCAGATGTTGCACTCTCCAGATTTAGTAAATCAACCCAAAGTCTTCTATAGCAGCCAATACAATTCCAAGTGTCATTTTTCTAGTCCAGAATAGAACACCAAAGAAAAAACCTCTTGTGGACAAGGTTGCTAACCGTCAGTAAATTCACTGACAGTTTGTAAAAAAATCTGTGATTTTTACAACTGTCTGTAAATATCAGGGGCTAATAATTTTTCATGATGTGTTGACTTCTTACATATAAACCAGGCAAATGACTTGTTATGGATATTGTCAGTGCTTCCATATTGTGGTTATACATTTTAAATGTTGATTTTCTTGATTTTTAATTGGAGTTCTGTAATTGTTCAAGCTGTTAGTAAAAAAATGTGCTCCGTCCGTTTAATGTTTTGTCAATAAAAAATGCTGCAAGAGGTTGGCAACACTGCTTGTGGGCAACACTCTGCCAAATGTATGAGCTCCTACCTTAAAGTGGATGTAAACCCACTCTCAGGCCCCGTACACACGACCGAGTTTCTCGGCAGAATTCAGCCAGAAACTCGGTTCAGAGCTGAATTCTGCCGAGAAACCCGGCCGTGTGTACACTTTCGGCCGAGGAAGCCGACGAGGACCTCGGCGAGGAAATAGAGAACATGTTCTCTATTTCCTCGTTGTTCTATGGGAGAACTCGGCCCGCCGAGCTCCTCGGCGGCTCCAGGACTGAACACGCCGAGGAACTCGATGTGTTTGGCACATCGAGTTCCTCGGCCGTGTGTACGGGCCTCATCCTTTCTAAACTACTGCCATGGTGCTGATCTATAAGGATATAGACGCCTCCTGCATCTATCCTTACCTGTCAAATGTCTCCCCTCTGTCTGTTAAGACAGAGGGGAGAGAATTGAAAAACTGCAGATTCTGTGGGTGAATCTGTTGTCTGGAGCTCTGTGGGTGGAGTCGTGATGTCAGTAGACTCTGCGCCCTCCTCTACGCTGCCCTTGTCAACATGCATTTTTTCCTGTGTATTCCTTACATTAAATTCTGCTATGATCACTAACATCCAGTCAAAATCCAGAAAAGTAACCACATGACTTCAGAAAAGGAGTGGGGGTGGGAATTAAAAAATAATGCCTGTCTCCAGGCTATTGTATGAGATATGTAAAGAACCTGTCACTCACAGCAAGGGGGTGGAACGGACTAAGGGTTTTCTCTGTAAGTCCGTTTTGTTTCACTGAACAATAAAAGAGGATTGCTCAGAGCTGGATTAACTCTGTGTGGCAAGACTGGGCACAGATGATAGGAAATCTTATGCTGTACATTGTGACATAAAAAAAAAAAACATCCACCTTAAGTAAATATAAATGATGGTTTTGCATATTGTGTAATACAGATTTCTATGTTGAGATACAGGTCTTAAATACAGATACAGGTAATAAAATACATTCATATATAAAATATTAATACAAGCTACATTTCCTGATACGGTAACAAAAATATAGATACATGTTGTGGCTAATTACCACATTTGTATTTGTAATGATCTAACTAAGCTAAGGTACATAAGGTATCAGATATTATACTCATGCAATTTCTCCATGATGTCATTTTTCAAAGCCTTCAGACAAACCCGATTGATCTCATCAATATCTATTTAGCTGTCTAACAGATTGCTTAATAGTGTACGAAGACTTTTTTTTTGTCCTACCATAAAATTGTGTTGGTAGCTATAGCAACAAATTACATATTTGGCTTACACCAAAACAAAGACAGACAGAACATGATTGGCTGGTGTGTGAACTAGTTTCTCTTTTTCTCAATTATTTTTCTACTAAAACAGACCTAGCATCAGATATACACCGATTAGCCATAGCTTTATGATCACTCAGATAATATTGAGTATTATAATAATTTTTGCCAAAAAAACAGCACTAACCCACCGAGACATGGGCTCCACTAGCCCTCTCAACTCTTGCACCAAGCTATCAGTACCTGATCCTTTAAGTCAGGGGTGCCCAACATTTCGAAGCGCAAGGGCCACTTAAGCGACTTGGTAATTGGTCGTGGGCCACAATGAGCTGATCGGGCGGATGGCAGGTCCGTGTCCGCTCTGCAGACACAGCTGGATCGGATTGGAGGTAGGACACAAGTCGGTATCTGCCACTCCTTAGGCCCCGTACACACGATGAGTTTCTCGGCAGAATTCAGCCAGAAACTCGATCGGAGCTGAATTCTGCCGAGAAACCCGGCCGTGTGTACACTTTTGGCCGAGAAAGCTGACGAGAATCTCGGCGAGGAAATAGAGAACATGTTCTCTATTTCCTCGTGGTTCAATGGGAAATTTCCGCTCGCCAATGTGTTTTGCCCGTCGAGTTCCTCGGACGTGTGTACGGGGCCTCAGAGGTGAATGGAGGGTCCAATTGTGTCAGACTGACCGTGTAAAAGGTGCCCATGGCTGCTTTCACACAGGTGTGCTGCGGTTTACTCGAACCGCGGGTGCAACGCAGTGTACCTTTTGGCTTTTCTGCACTTTGCAGTAGACTTCTATTATATTCTGCAGGTTTGGTGCATTTTCAGAAAGCTCACCAAACTCGCAGGTAATAACAGAAGTCTATGGCTCAGTGCAGGTAACCCACACCAGCACTGCTCTGCATCTGCAGATTCATTAGAATGCAGAACAGATATGCCCATATATACACACTGTAATTTTAGTAATAAACTGACCGTTAACAACAATATTACATTCTATTCCATCCCAGAGCAGGAGGTCGTGGGCCACATCAGAGGGTTCCGCAGGCCACATGTGGCCCCCGGACCACATGTTGGGCACCCCTGTTTTAAGTCCTATAGGATCTGACGTGTGGCTTCCATGGATCTGACTTTTTTTTTCAGCACATCCCACAAATGCTGAATTGGATTGAGAACTGGAGAATTTTGAGGCCAAGGTCAACACCTCAAACTCATTGTTGTGATCCTCAAACCATTATTGAACCATTTTTACAGTGTAACAGGGCACATTGTCCTGCTGAAAGAGACCACCAACCAAAATCTACTCCAGATACCCAAAGCCAAATACAAGTCCAAAGGAGAGCGAAGATTTGCAGTCCAAGGCCAAGGAAAACCACTTGGCCTTTAGGAGAAAGATCAAAACCCATCTTTTCTGAGGACAAAAGTGAAATGGACGCCAAGTGACCAGAGGCGATTTAGTTTGCATGTGCTGCGCTATATAAGTTTCTCACACACTCACTCACTCACTCACTCACTCACCATTGCCATTAAGGGATACTGTTTCTATGAAGGGGTGTATTTGGTCAGCAATAATGTTTAGGTATGTGGAACCAGGGCTGTCTTAATGAGAGGGGCACACCTGGGCACACACCTGGGCACACCCCTGCCCCTTCCCCAAAGTAGCTGGTCCTTGAGCCTGGGCTGCCCCTCTACATCCCAGATATCCCCCCAGCACTCTGACCCCTCTACACCCTAGATATCCCCTACCTCCTAACTACTTGATTTCTGTTTACTTGCACTGTCTCCATTGTAGGGGCCCCAGAGCATTACTTTGCCCAGCGACCCATGATGCTATTAAGACGGCCCTGGGTGGAACGTGTCAAAGTAACATCCATATGAATTGCAGGACCCAAGGTTTCCCAGCAGAACATTGCTCAAAGCATCAAATCACCTCCAGTGGCTTGCTTTCTTTCCATTCTGCATCCTGGTGCCCTCTCTTCCCCTGGTAAGTGATGCATATGCAACCAGCCATCCACATGATGTAAAAGAAAACATAACTCATCAGACCAGGCCACCTTCTTCCATTGCTTCATGGTCTAGTTCTGATGCTCACATGCCTGTTGTAGGTTTTGGCTGTGGACATGGGTCACCGTGGGCACTTTGATCAGCCTGCAGCTATGAAGCTTTAAACATGACAAACTGTGATGCCCATTTTTTCTACTTTTTCTACTTTCAACACATCAACTGTGTTCATTACTTTACAAAAAGATCACAGTACTGCCCCCTGTAAATGCCACCACCTGGCCCAACAAGAGTCGATTTAAAAATTGACTGAGCCAAGTTAAAAATTATCAGCCAAACAGAGACTGCATCCCATCAGTAGGGATGAGACAAACCCCCCCCCCCCCCGGTTCGGTTTGCAGCAGAACATGCGAACAGGCAAAAAATGTGTTCGAACACGTGAACACCGATAAAGTCTATGGGACACAAACGTGAAAAAATCAAAGGTGCTAATTTTAAAGGTTAATATGAAAGTTATTGTCAAAAAATGCTAGGACAGCACAAATACTCCCCAATTGACCCATTTTTGGAATGTAGACAGTCCAAGGTATTTACTAAGAGACATGGCAAGTTTTTTGAAGTTGTGGTTTATTTGTCATAACTTTTTGGAAAATGAAATTTTTTTTCAATTACCAGTGATTTAAAAAAAAAAATAGTGAAGCTGTACTGTACTACTCTGCGGGGATGATCAGATATTTTTTTTTACTCTGTTATTGCTTATAACAGTTATGATTACTGTTATAAGCATTAGTTTTAATTGTCATCCTCGGCCTCGGACGAGAGGACATCCGTGATAGGCGAAACACTGAACAGAGGCTCTGCTGGGAAAATTAGAGTTCCGCCTATCACGGAACAGTCTGAGGAGGAGGCGAGGCTTTTGAATAATGGACGCCCACAGCCTGAGAAACTCTGTAAACAGGAGAAGGTAGGAAGATCGTCGAGGCAGGCATACTGGCACAGTGAGGAAGGCATACTGGCACAGTGAGGCAGGCATACTGGCACAGTGAGGCAGGCATAATGGCACAGTGAGGAAGGCATAATAGCACAGTGAGGCAGGCATACTGGCACAGTGAGGCAGGCATACTGGCACAGTGAGGCATGTATAATGGCACAGTGAGGCATGTATAATGGCACAGTGAGGCATGTATAATGGCACAGTGAGGCGTGTATAATGGCACAGTAAGGGGTCGTCTTATACAGTGAGTATATCCCAAAACCAGCATTTCAGCTGGAAAATTAGGGGGTCGTCTTATATGCCCAGTCGTCTTATACGCCGGCCAATACGGTATTTAACTTACACAGTAGCTTAGCCAGATGCAGAAAACAAATACCAAGATAAAAATTTGAGATGTTTGAGAAGTAAACTGTTTCCGTTGAGTAAGATGAAGTTCAAAACGTTTCATTCTTAATTTAAGTGTATAGTTACTACCAGCACTAACAGGTAAGTTGCTTACTAACATTTAATATCAAAAGTCTCA